>NW_020230208.1:0-7500 GCF_003227715.2 Harpegnathos saltator
AGCCGCACCAAGATTTTTTGTATCAAATATTTTTTATGCATTGTTATAATAATTAATTTGTTACAATAACAAGTAAATAACCATATAACTCAGTGTTCTAATAAATAATGATAAATTTTATTTGTAAAAATTTATGTTATGGACATTTTTTGTAGCTAGATTTTCTTGAATATTTTGAATAACATAACCTTTAAAAAGATAGTTTTTGTTTAAATATTGGACACTATTAACAAACGTGTAAAATTTTTATAACACGATATAATTTTTACTTTTAAAAGTTTATGTACATATATTATAAAAACTTATGTTATGTACATAATACATATTTTAAAAAAGAAAATAATTTGAATTTGAGATTTCTAAAATATTAAGTTAAGTATACAATGATCATATATGTTAGGTTTCTCAGTTGGCACTACTGTTCTAATATATCACTTCTTTTTTGTACAGTAGAAAAGTGTTGCAGAGTTTTATTATAGTTATAAGTTTTACTTGTAAAAACTGATGTACACATATATACAATAAAAAAAAATAATTTGAGTTTGATACTTCTAAAAATAACACAATACGTGTTGCGCTTGTACTTGGCGCCTTTTTGTACCTTTTTGTTTAAAAAGGTAAGTTTTATATAATATTAAATATACGTAACTGACTAATTCTCTAATTTCTTTATAAGAGAATTAAAATTGATACGAATCTTTCTTTTATCCGACTTAATTTGTTGAGTAAATTAGTGGGATAAGTACCTGCAAGATGAAAACAACTTGTCATTGCACTTAGACAATTTTGTAACACTGATTTATAGTATTGATCAATATCCGATTTTCGGTATTGATTTAGTCTTTGATTTCTCTATAAAAGAAAAAAAGATTGATACAAATCGTTTGTTTATCCATGTTAATTTGATGAATAAATTCGATATTGATCGGTATTCGATTTTCGGTACTGATTTCTCCTTTCATTTTTCTATAAGAAAAGAAAAAATTCAGACGAATTGTTCATTTATCCGCGTTAATTTAGATATTGAACGGTCTTCGATTTTCGGTACTGATTTGCTCTTTCATTTTTCTATAAGAAGAGAAAAATTGATACGAATCGTTCGTTTATCCGAGTTAATTTGATGAATAAGTTAGATATTGATCGGTCTTCGTTTTCGGTACTGATTTACTCTTTCATTTCTCTATAAGAAAACAGAAAATTAATACGAATCGTTCATTAATTCGCGTTAATTTGATGAATAAATTAGGTATTGATCGGCCTTCGATTTTCGGTACTGATTTATTCTTTCATTTCTTTATAAGAGAAGAAAAATTGGTACGAATCTTTCGTTTAACCGAGTTAATTTGTTATGTAAATTACAGCGGTAGCTACCTGAAAAATGAGAACAAGTAGTCATTGGACAATTTTCTGACACTGATTTATGGTATTAATTGGTATTCGATTTTCGATACTGATTTACTCTTTCATTGCTCTATAAGAAAAGGAAAAATTGATACGAATCGTTCATTTACCCGCGTTAATTTCTTTTTTATTATATATAAATGGTCCATGGGACGATTAAATATTCGAATACATGTTGCCGTATCAAAGTCTCCTCTATAATAAACGATTTGACACGTCTGGAGACGCATGATGTATCGTTGCCCGCATCCCATTCCCTTCGTCCTGCTTCCCTGTATAAAATGTCGAATTGGAACGTATTAAAAAGTATTGACATTTTGAATATGTCTGAATTCTGAATCTTTTTGATTCGAAGAAAAGGATTGAAAAGTATGAGTTTCCATTAAATTTTACTGCGCTAAATGCGAGACGGTCTCTTTCGCCCGGGTGCCTCACCAGGGAAATTTCTCTGGTACGCTAAATCCCGTAAGGCCATCAGTCTTTGTAGTATATCTCGTCGGTGCATAAGGTTTTTATATTACCTGTACATACATATTTTGAAACATTTTCTTTGGATATTATATCAAACGGATTTTGCGTGTCACGTAATATCCTTCGGACTACACGGACGTTATTATTTTGATCATTTTGATTTCTTTGGTATTCATTGAATTATCCAGAACGCACAACTGCCATGTTGAACGATTCAATTGTCGTGTGAAATGTTTCGATTTTCACAAATTCATATAAAATTTTTCATTTTTCACCGATTCACAGAAGTCTTTCACTTTTTGTTAGTTCACGCTAGGGAAAAGATTCATGATCGCTGCCCCGAGCAGCTGTAACGCTTTTCAAATCATCTATGTCGGCGCGCTTTTACTCCTCAGATTTCTGTCATTAATAACTCGATAATTATTGCGAATCTCGCAAAATGGTATGGGACTTTTATGTTTGTCTCAACCCAATCTACCCTCACACTTCGGGTTGGCAGATTATTACCGGACACTTCGTATGATATTCATGATATTAATCATACACAATGTCAATTCTTTTTTTTTGCACATGTTAACATGTTAATTCATGTTATAAACGCGTAACAATATGCGAGACCATGTTTGTCAAGTACGCTATTATGGTTGTAGCACGGACATAAACCGCCTAAAAATGGATGTAATACGGACTGCCACTACATACAGGTTTTACCGCCGAAACCTGAAAGTGAATGTAGCATAGTAGTTCCCTTCTCAAAATGGATGCAGATGGCGCCCTTTCCCAGTGCGGAAAGTCGGTGTCGTCGAAAACACCATGTTGTCCGCTCTCACGTTCCTCTCTGCCAAGACTCAAACCTTATCCAATAGATTTATCAAACACCGCTAGATGGCGCCAGGCCCCCTTCTTTAATTGAGTTTTTGCAGAGTCTAACTGATGGGTAATTGTTTGAAACTGTAGTTCCAAAGTTTCCGCTACGAACCGCCACTATTTTTTGTCACAAATCGAGCACGTAATAAGACTCAACGATAAATCAGACGTGCATGTATTTTCAAGTTGTACGGCTCCGTAGTCGCTTGGATGTGCTACTGTTTTACCGTGAAAACAGGAAAACACACTGGACTGTCATTTAGACAAAAATAATGATGATATTCAAGTGGTGGGAAAGCGTTATACAAACATTTTTAATGTCGAGATATTTAAAGTTTGAATGAATGTTGCCACTCTTCGCCAAGATGCATCGAATTTAACAAACAACGGCAACTGCCCAGTTTCTAACCTCATTTTTGAGCTGACTTCTTATATAAAAAATGTATGCATGTCAAAAATCTGAGGAAAACTTTAAGCTCTCCTTTGATCTTTTTCACAGATCGATTGTACATTGATTTGTTTACTCTTTGTAAATGATCAAAGCTGACAAGCCGTATTTTGTTTTGTTAAATAACTGAGTGAAAAAAATTGCATGGCGATCTGCGCATAGATTGAAGAAAAATATCTGCGCTTTCAAACAATAAAAGTGGCCTGCGATTTCAAATGGTCATTTATATTTAATTTAAGAACTTTATCGAAAATCTTATTTTCCAGGAGTCTAAATTTATATTTGCATAACACCGTGAGAAATGAGTAATTAACTTTTATATTCGATCTCTGCCAAGTAGACATTAAGTTTAAGCTGAAGTAAAACTCTTCTCGAACAAATTTATTAATGTTACTTTATGAAAGTTATGGATAATCTTATAGATTCTTCTTTCGTATTTATAATGGAGCAAAATAATTCTTCAATTTTTAGACTCGGCATATCCGGTCAAATTCGGTCGTTAGAGAGAAAAAGTGAACAATCCCAAGTAGCAAAATGACATTTAAAGATGTCATTATGTGTCATTAAGACGTTTTTAAATTTCATTATAACGTCATTAAGAGACGTTATCTTGCTATCTGGGATTCTCTTTATTTCTGATGCAAGAAAACTATAATGCCACGTTAACTATCGCACTATTAAATATTTATGCTCGTAAAAATGTATACAGTTTCTCCACCTCGAGTCTATGCAGTCCCGGTGCAGTTAAAAAGAACAAAGTTCGCTACTTGCAAGTGAAATGAGAATCCGCTTAATCTGACGTGAATTGCGCTACCGACGAGCGAAAATTCTCGAGCAGGATAAGCTCGAAGGCAATTCAAGTAGGCAATTCAATACAATCATCATAAGTTTTAACATGACATTTATCTTATTCCACGTGTTTTTCTGACAACCCTAGCATACTCGCCGACGAACTCGCGCGATTTATCGCAAATAGAACAGTCGTCGACGTGCAAAGTATACGCCGACTGTCAAACTTCTACGCGATCGATGAGAGACGAAAGGTTTAGAAAGATTTGAACATTGTACGAGCCGCCCGTTCTGACGAGATATCGATATGAGCACCGTCGCGGTTTTCAGGATGTATCAGTTACGCGCAATCGATACAACGAGAGCGAGCATTCTCTCAAGATATATCGGGTTGGTTTTCATAAATGAGTTCCATTTTACAAGAACAAGCAGAATTTTGAGAAAATTGAAGAAACGCGTGTTGCGGTACATTTTAATCCGTTGAATATCTCCTCCATTATTAAATATTGCTCGTTTAGAGAGGATAATTTGTTAATTCCATCATCGAAGAGTTCTCTCGGCGTTCTGTTTAACGCAAAAGTTGTTCACAAGTTCGTCGACCACCCAGCGCGACACTATGAAAATATTTGTCGTCTAATGATAATTTTCGAGTGACCTAAACGGATGAAAATCCGACCACGAACTGATCACGAAGGCTTCAGAATTTATTGTTGGATTATTTTAGCCGTATGTGGTGTCGTAAAACAAAATCACATTGCTGCGATCGATAAGAACTCGCTTCTCTTCGGTATAAGCACTCGTGAATGATGCATTCTCGACTAGCTCGAATAATTAGATACCGCGGGTAATGCTAGTTTCTCAGAAGAGGTGACTCAGTAAATATCTCCAGCGGAGCTTGTGAGACAAACATCTCAGTACAATGTAAGTCGATAAAACTGTACTGCTCAACATCTCGAATGTTCTCCGCACAAACCGGGTTTCTGCGCGACGGAAAATAACCGGAAACCTGAGCACTCGAGAATAACTTGACAAATACCTAAATACGCTGGCAGTAATGAGAAATTAACACCTGCGAGGAGTATTCGAACACGCCGATTTATCAACAATATCTCGAAAGTGTCTTGAAGGAAACGCGTTTCCACGACGCGAGTTATCCTTGTAGGTCGCCCGAGCTCTATTTTTGGCATCATCGAATTCGAGATACACGAAGTGCTCGCTTTCGTTCCAAACGCCATCAAGTCCAAACATACACCGTTCGGATGCTTGATGAAATCTTTATTAATATTTATGGCGCAATTTTGTGCGCCTTGCTCATTCGATCAATCTAACCGGCGACAGCCGGTCGCTGTTAGCCACTGCTATTCAAAGCGATAAGTGTTAAGCGTCGTCTACAATGGCAGTAAGCAGTAAGAAGTAAGCGTGAATAGTAAGAAATGGACCAACCACAGTTGATTATTTTTGTCATAATCGACTATGATTGCTTTATTTCTTACTGCTTACTGCCATAGACGACACTTTAGGATCAGTTCCGCTTAAGGACAAGGACCAAGTAACCAGTACAGCACAAAAGTTGCAGAATACATTGCTGCAATATTGCAGCAACGTTGCAGCAATGTTGCGGCAACTTTTGTGCTGTATGGGGGAAGTGGCACATATTTACACAGAGATTTTTACACAGGATGCGCTGGAACAAGCAAGAGACGGGAGAACGTATCGGTTTTCAAAGTAGCATATTCGTTGGGTCATCGCGTACTTTTTCTGTCGTAACGCGCGAGGCCGAAGCCGGGGATTTCCCTTCGGCTGCGAGAGCGAGCAACGAGATGTCGCATTGGCGCGTTGTACAAGACCCGGAGATAAGCTTGTTGCGGAGGTAAGCAGTTGGAGAACGCGCGATACCAGTCATGAGGCCGGCTAATTAGGGCTTCGGCAGCCGGTCTGATTATTTTTCGGCGAGGAATTGCGCGCGCGCGCGCGCCGCGCGAAACGCACCGCGGCGCGCGTTCGATCGCGCGCGCCCGTCCGCAGGATCAACGACCTAAGAAAGTGATATAGGTTAGGTTAGGGGTATGCGCGTGGTATGCGGAAGCGGGATGGGTGTGACGCGAGAGCGGAGGGGTGCAGGCAGGTCGAGGGTGGCGCGTTGCGTCATTGGATGCTTGATGTCGCAGGGGCGAATCTCGCGCTGCACTCGGGCCCGAGACCGGATGTGACGCCGGGTAACCTTATCGATACACTCTCGAGACGCGCGTCTTGAGGAGCCTGGAGGAGGGAAGGGGCGAGCGAGGGCGAGGGGGTGAAACTTGGAGCTTGTGGAAATCAAGCGTCGGTTTACGCACTGCGGCCGTCGTTCGGTCGAGATCGGGACGAGCGGCGGGTCACCGTGAGAAGAGGGAGGGAGAGAGGGAAGGGGGGATAGTACATATGCGGTTCGAAAAGATGGATGGGTCGTGGATGTAATTCTCCGATATCATCTAGTCCGCGCTTCTAAATACGGCGCTTCGTGCGACTATTTTCGGAAAAATCGATCCCGCAAATGCCGGTCGTGGAGATTCCTGGCCGCGCGAAAAACGGGTTAATTAAAGACGCTGGAGGAACAGCCGGTTCTCGGAACGAAGGATGGAGGAACGGGCTTCTTCTCTCTCTCTCTCTCTCTCTCTCTCTCTCTCTCTCTCTCTCTCTCTCTCTCTCTCTCTCTTTCTCTCTCGACTCGCCCATCCATTCGCGAGGATGCAGAGTCGGAAGGAAGCTCGATCTCCTCCGCGTTCGCGAGGACGTCGCTCCGTTGTCGCCTACTTGCTTGATAACGGGGAAGGACATCACTTCTCTCTCCCCCTCTCTCTCTCTCAGCTTTTAATTTCCTTTCTTCCCGTCCGCCCGTCTCTCTTCGCGCACGGACGCGGATGTGCCGATGAGACACGTGTCCAGTGCGATGCAGGTCATACCTCGCGTCCGCGAGGCAAGGATCGAGGCCGGCGGTGTAATTCAATTTCCGACGTCGCGTAGATACGCGAAAGGACCTCACGCCAGGCGGCGCGTGTCACTTATTCAAACGTAAAGCTCATTATCGCCCGTCTCATTATCCTCTCGCGCGTTGTTATCGCACAGCTATTCACGCGGCATTCGCGCAGTTCGTCCTCGCTTCGCTCCGCGCAGTATTTCTTTCCTCTTCATGAAGTAAGACGCAGGATCGACAGAAGGGCCCGATCGTTCTTTTATTTATCCGTTCGTTCGCTCGTCCGCTCGTTCGTTCATTCGCGAGGACAAGTGCTTTTCCGTTATCGACTCTCCGGCTCTCTCGTGACGAAACGCGGCGAGGCGAGGCGAGACGAGGTAAAGAGAGAGAGAGAGAGAGAGAGAGAGAGAGAGAGAGAGAGAGAGAGAGAGAGAGAGAGAGGGAGGCGAGAGAAAACGAGACGAGAGGAGACGAGCAGGAAGCGAGGAGAGATGCGCGCGCGATTCCTGGCAACCGGTTGCCAAGGGCCACCAGATCCTCGCGCCGCTCCTGCATGCCTGCCTCGTGGCCC
>NW_020230208.1:10000-87500 GCF_003227715.2 Harpegnathos saltator
CTTTTCGCGCGAACCGAGCCGGGGAATTGAATCTGAGGGTCCTCGAGCCGGTTTGATTGCAATCGAACGCTCAGAACGAGACTTGGGGAAATGCGGGGACTTTGAGCTCGCGTTCAGGCCCTTCGGACACCTGTACGACCCCGAGGGGGGAGGGGGCTGCGCTGTTTCATCGATGATCGTGCCCGGTGATTTACGCCGGACTGCGCGGCTGGCGCAGCGCGCGCGGATGGAAAATGGAAAATAACGCGTCGTCGCGGATAATTAAGATGATTAAATCGTCGGTACCGTCCGCACGCCGTCAGCGCCGGTCGAACGAGCGCCAAACGTCACCAACATCCTGCGGTGGCGGCCGATGCGGTCGCTTTAATGATATGCAAATTAGCAGGTAAATCCTGCGCGAGCTTTGTCGGTCGGGGCGCTGGACGAGGGCGGCATGGCAGGGCCGGGCGCGGGCGAAATTGAAAGGGTGACCCGCGCGCGCGAGAGAGAGAGGTAATTCTTGAAAAACAAACACCAAACGCGGCCGCACGACACCCCTCGCGGCTTGATTACGCTAATGGAAACATTTTCGCGTCCGCGAGCCGCGCTCTCGCGATCGATATGATGCGCGAGTTATGTCACCCTGCGTCTCGAGCAACCCCTTGGCCCCTGGCTGACTAACGGTATCCTGAGAGCAGCGGCTGCAGGGAAGCCGAAGTCTGAAGACGACGGAACCTTTCAACAGGACATATCGCTGCCGAAGGAAAAGGAAATGAGCCGCCAAATGTACGTCAAAAAATGTACACGCCGGGACGAAAACGCAGAAATTGTTGGTTGACTCGCGGAGTTCGCACGGCGTGAAAGCTTGAAGACATACAAACGTGTCTGAAGACGACGGAACCTTCTCGTCACGAACAGGACACGCGAGGCCACTCGATGGGTGACTTCCTCGCTGTCTCTCTTCGGCGGCGCGAGTCTATCTTTTCATTCTGGGAAAAACAGTCGAAGCTATTTATAACGACGGATCACACGGGGGCGATTGACCGCGTGGCCTTGACTTCCGGTTGACCCGGCTGTCTCGGCAGGGGTTTTCGGCGCGACTCGCGGGATTTCCCGAAGGCGCTCGGGAAGCGGAAGGACGCTCGCTGATCTCGTTCCTCAATCAGGCTCTCGTGATTGAAGGCAAGGGCGATACGATTTTCCGCGTGAGCGACACCGATACTTCCGCGAGAGCGACTTTCGCGCTTGCAAAGTCTCCAGGAAATACCTTATTTGATGAAGCTACCTTTCTCTCGCACGCGCGCGCGCGCGCGCGGATGATGCAGCGCGCAGATGTCGCAGGAGCTCCTCCGCAGCGACTTTTCCTGCTACTCTGCACTCGGCGGATATCCGCCGCGCGAGTGTCCTTCTTGCCGCGAGCGCCGCGCAGTCGCGAAAATTCGATTCATCGACAACGGTATCGGCTTTTCAGATTGTCGCCCTCGGATAATACTCGGCGGGGTGAGGGGGCGAGCAAGCGGGGGCACCGACGATCTAATCTAATCTCTCTCGCGGTAGAGATTTTCGTAATTTACATGGAGCGATCCTGCGCGAATGACTCTGTTTAGCCCGTCGCACCGCTCACGCCGCCGCCCGCCGCCACCGCCTCCTTTTTCTCCGCCGTCTTCCCGCCTTTTTTCGCTTTTTTCGCAATCGCTCGGAAACCTGTTCGCACGAGCAGCGGCAACGGAATGTCCGAGTAGCTCGCTCTCATCTCATGAGATCGTGCCGAGACGCCGAGACCGTTTCGTTCTACGACGCTTTCGTCCGAGATTTCACGCGGCCGGGAGATTCTTCGAGGCGGAGACTTTCCCAACGCAGACACCTCCATTCGCGAGATCCTTCGTTTCGCGATGCCTCCGCGCGGCTGTCTATTCGTCCTCTCTCTCTCTCTCTCTCTCTCTCTCTCTCTTTCTCTCTCAAGCACGCTTCCGACTAGAAATTTTGATCAGGTACGCCTGATATTGATAAAGACCTAATAGGATGAATGAAGGATAATCCTAATTAAATCAGTCCTTACAAGATCCTGATGGCAATTGCACTGAGAAAAAAATTTTAATACAAATTAAAATTAAACAAATATTTGTTCGAATATAATTTGTGAATACATTTATTCAAATTAAGCGACTAGTTTCTAAAATGAGATACAAAGGTTCTCTGAATGTAAATTTTTTTCTTGAATTTTAGAAAATAATAATTGTTTAATTTAAATAAATGTATTCACAGTCGAACAAACATTTGTCACAGTATTCGAACAAATATTTGTTTAATTTTAATACAATTTTTTCTCAGTGTGAGAATAAGGAAGACCTTTATAACGTTATAATGATTGGGTCCATATAGGAAAGGACCTTGATGTACCAACCTAGTGTAGGATATAACATGGTTTAGTTGATCACGTCTGCGGTGGGATTCTTATTCATTGTATTTAATATGATATTTGCATTATCAAGTTTCAACAAAAACCATTCATAATTCATTCTATATGCATATGATATGAATTACAATATGAATATGAAAGAAAACGTAATAAGGATTCAATAAGGTAACTTAATGAGGACCTGCCTATGAATTCTTAATAAGGACCTAATATCTACGTTGCGCGTTACATGACTTACTAGGACCCGATAGTATTACCTTATTGGGACCTGATGTCCATATGAAGTTAACCTGACCAGGACCATGGGATAAATTTCTAATCGGGCTTCCGAGAGACGCGTCAGTTTCTCCTTGCCTTGCCGAGTGCTTCCGCGAGATCCCCGGCTTAGGATGCGCAGGATGCATACACGAAGGGACACGTGTCCGCGAAGTAGCAGCCGCGACAGGATCCGCGTTCGCCGCAGCCTAGATATGTCTCCGCCCGTCGTCGACACACATCCGCACGAATGAGCCCGTAAACGAGGCGTACGCGCACGTGGCTTTCCATTTCCCCGCTGGATCCCGAAATCTCTCGCTAACGTTCGCCCGAACATTAATTAGAACCGACGCGGCGAAAGAGAGAGGCAAAGGGAAAGAGAGGACCATACGTATGAAGCTCACGGAGGAGGTTGCCGAGGAATGAAGGCTAACGACCTTGACCTTGTCTGCGTCGTGCAGGACTGTGTGTGCTCGTGGTCGCGCGGCAGAGAGAGAAAGAGAGAGAGAGAGAGAGAGGGGGGGAAGAGAGAGCCCAGGATAGAAAATCGCGAAAAAAACATCCGTCCAAAACCGACTGGCCTGCTTTCTTGCGCGCCTCGGCGCGACAAGAGAATGCGAAGATCCAGGTAAGCGACGACGACAGCGAGCGAGGAGACTCGCGATGACTAAGACGGACGCTGGGCGTCCTCGACGCGACGACCGCGTGACACATCGTCATCCGGTGTTCGCCCGGCCGCGGCTTGTTGCTTAACAGCAACGCGATTCTAGACGAAAGATGGAGGGAAGAGAGAGGGAAAGAAGGGCAGGAGAGGGAGGCTATTTGAAACCATCTCATATTTCTCTCTCTCTCTCTCTCTCTCTCTCTCTCTCTCTCTCGCGATCGGCTCGACCGTGTACGCCGAAGCCAATTGGACGGAAAAGAATGAGAGAGGATACCTCGAGCCGCGCGACGATTATCCTGGTCGGATCCTCATCGCGACGCCGCACGTCGCTTCATTCTCTCTCTCTCTCTCCTCGCGGGAGAGCTCGTCAATGAGACGCACGACGGCGAGTCGACGACCGGCGCGGAGCGTCGCGGCGGCGGTGGAGGAGGCGGCGGAGGTGGAGGTGCGGCGGCGGCGAAGAGGGATGCTGTCCGCACACTCTCGGAGAGTCGAGTCATGGCGCATCGCAAGGAAAAAGAGCGAAAATCGCGGGGAGGGAAAATCCGGCCCGACTCCTGACCTCAGGAGGAGTAGGAGACGTGAGCGAGGTCGTTCTGCGATCGATAAAACGCGCTCTCGTGCGACGCAAAGGTGCGAAGAACTTGGTGCGCGGCGAGAAAGGGAGGGAGAGGGAGAGAAAGGATAACGGACAGACAGAGCGAAAAAGAGGAGAAGAGAGAGAGAGAGAGAAGAGAGAGAGAGAGAGAGGAGAGAGAGAGAGAGAGAGAAGAAGCCCGTTCCTCCATCCTTCGTTCCGAGACCGGCTGTTCCTCCAGCGTCTTTAATTAACCCGTTTTTCGCGCGGCCAGGAATCTCCACGACCGGCATTTGCGGGATCGATTTTTCCGAAAATAGTCGCACGAAGCGCCGTATTTAGAAGCGCGGACTAGATGATATCGGAGAATTACATCCACGACCCATCCATCTTTTCGAACCGCATATGTACTATCCCCCCTTCCCTCTCTCCCTCCCTCTTCTCACGGTGACCCGCCGCTCGTCCCGATCTCGACCGAACGACGGCCGCAGTGCGTAAACCGACGCTTGATTTCCACAAGCTCCAAGTTTCACCCCCTCGCCCTCGCTCGCCCCTTCCCTCCTCCAGGCTCCTCAAGACGCGCGTCTCGAGAGTGTATCGATAAGGTTACCCGGCGTCACATCCGGTCTCGGGCCCGAGTGCAGCGCGAGATTCGCCCCTGCGACATCAAGCATCCAATGACGCAACGCGCCACCCTCGACCTGCCTGCACCCCTCCGCTCTCGCGTCACACCCATCCCGCTTCCGCATACCACGCGCATACCCCTAAACCTAACCTATATCACTTTCTTAGGTCGTTGATCCTGCGGACGGGCGCGCGCGATCGAACGCGCGCCGCGGTGCGTTTCGCGCGGCGCGCGCGCGCGCGCAATTCCTCGCCGAAAAATAATCAGACCGGCTGCCCGAAGCCCTAATTAGCCGGCCTCATGACTGGTATCGCGCGTTCTCCAACTGCTTACCTCCGCAACAAGCTTATCTCCGGTCTTGTACAACGCGCCAATGCGACATCTCGTTGCTCGCTCTCGCAGCCGAAGGGAAATCCCCGGCTTCGGCCTCGCGCGTTACGACAGAAAAAGTACGCGATGACCCAACGAATATGCTACTTTGAAAACCGATACGTTCTCCCGTCTCTTGCTTGTTCCAGCGCATCCTGTGTAAAAATCTCTGTGTAAATATGTGCCACTTCCCCCATACAGCACAAAAGTTGCCGCAACATTGCTGCAACGTTGCTGCAATATTGCAGCAATGTATTCTGCAACTTTTGTGCTGTACTGGTTACTTGGTCCTTGTCCTTAAGCGGAACTGATCCTAAAGTGTCGTCTATGGCAGTAAGCAGTAAGAAATAAAGCAATCATAGTCGATTATGACAAAAATAATCAACTGTGGTTGGTCCATTTCTTACTATTCACGCTTACTTCTTACTGCTTACTGCCATTGTAGACGACGCTTAACACTTATCGCTTTGAATAGCAGTGGCTAACAGCGGACCGGCTGTCGCCGGTTAGATTGATCGAATGAGCAAGGCGCACAAAATTGCGCCATAAATATTAATAAAGATTTCATCAAGCATCCGAACGGTGTATGTTGGACTTGATGGCGTTTGGAACGAAAGCGAGCACTTCGTGTATCTCGAATTCGATGATGCCAAAAATAGAGCTCGGGCGACCTACAAGGATAACTCGCGTCGTGGAAACGCGTTTCCTTCAAGACACTTTCGAGATATTGTTGATAAATCGGCGTGTTCGAATACTCCTCGCAGGTGTTAATTTCTCATTACTGCCAGCGTATTTAGGTATTTGTCAAGTTATTCTCGAGTGCTCAGGTTTCCGGTTATTTTCCGTCGCGCAGAAACCCGGTTTGTGCGGAGAACATTCGAGATGTTGAGCAGTACAGTTTTATCGACTTACATTGTACTGAGATGTTTGTCTCACAAGCTCCGCTGGAGATATTTACTGAGTCACCTCTTCTGAGAAACTAGCATTACCCGCGGTATCTAATTATTCGAGCTAGTCGAGAATGCATCATTCACGAGTGCTTATACCGAAGAGAAGCGAGTTCTTATCGATCGCAGCAATGTGATTTTGTTTTACGACACCACATACGGCTAAAATAATCCAACAATAAATTCTGAAGCCTTCGTGATCAGTTCGTGGTCGGATTTTCATCCGTTTAGGTCACTCGAAAATTATCATTAGACGACAAATATTTTCATAGTGTCGCGCTGGGTGGTCGACGAACTTGTGAACAACTTTTGCGTTAAACAGAACGCCGAGAGAACTCTTCGATGATGGAATTAACAAATTATCCTCTCTAAACGAGCAATATTTAATAATGGAGGAGATATTCAACGGATTAAAATGTACCGCAACACGCGTTTCTTCAATTTTCTCAAAATTCTGCTTGTTCTTGTAAAATGGAACTCATTTATGAAAACCAACCCGATATATCTTGAGAGAATGCTCGCTCTCGTTGTATCGATTGCGCGTAACTGATACATCCTGAAAACCGCGACGGTGCTCATATCGATATCTCGTCAGAACGGGCGGCTCGTACAATGTTCAAATCTTTCTAAACCTTTCGTCTCTCATCGATCGCGTAGAAGTTTGACAGTCGGCGTATACTTTGCACGTCGACGACTGTTCTATTTGCGATAAATCGCGCGAGTTCGTCGGCGAGTATGCTAGGGTTGTCAGAAAAACACGTGGAATAAGATAAATGTCATGTTAAAACTTATGATGATTGTATTGAATTGCCTACTTGAATTGCCTTCGAGCTTATCCTGCTCGAGAATTTTCGCTCGTCGGTAGCGCAATTCACGTCAGATTAAGCGGATTCTCATTTCACTTGCAAGTAGCGAACTTTGTTCTTTTTAACTGCACCGGGACTGCATAGACTCGAGGTGGAGAAACTGTATACATTTTTACGAGCATAAATATTTAATAGTGCGATAGTTAACGTGGCATTATAGTTTTCTTGCATCAGAAATAAAGAGAATCCCAGATAGCAAGATAACGTCTCTTAATGACGTTATAATGAAATTTAAAAACGTCTTAATGACACATAATGACATCTTTAAATGTCATTTTGCTACTTGGGATTGTTCACTTTTTCTCTCTAACGACCGAATTTGACCGGATATGCCGAGTCTAAAAATTGAAGAATTATTTTGCTCCATTATAAATACGAAAGAAGAATCTATAAGATTATCCATAACTTTCATAAAGTAACATTAATAAATTTGTTCGAGAAGAGTTTTACTTCAGCTTAAACTTAATGTCTACTTGGCAGAGATCGAATATAAAAGTTAATTACTCATTTCTCACGGTGTTATGCAAATATAAATTTAGACTCCTGGAAAATAAGATTTTCGATAAAGTTCTTAAATTAAATATAAATGACCATTTGAAATCGCAGGCCACTTTTATTGTTTGAAAGCGCAGATATTTTTCTTCAATCTATGCGCAGATCGCCATGCAATTTTTTTCACTCAGTTATTTAACAAAACAAAATACGGCTTGTCAGCTTTGATCATTTACAAAGAGTAAACAAATCAATGTACAATCGATCTGTGAAAAAGATCAAAGGAGAGCTTAAAGTTTTCCTCAGATTTTTGACATGCATACATTTTTTATATAAGAAGTCAGCTCAAAAATGAGGTTAGAAACTGGGCAGTTGCCGTTGTTTGTTAAATTCGATGCATCTTGGCGAAGAGTGGCAACATTCATTCAAACTTTAAATATCTCGACATTAAAAATGTTTGTATAACGCTTTCCCACCACTTGAATATCATCATTATTTTTGTCTAAATGACAGTCCAGTGTGTTTTCCTGTTTTCACGGTAAAACAGTAGCACATCCAAGCGACTACGGAGCCGTACAACTTGAAAATACATGCACGTCTGATTTATCGTTGAGTCTTATTACGTGCTCGATTTGTGACAAAAAATAGTGGCGGTTCGTAGCGGAAACTTTGGAACTACAGTTTCAAACAATTACCCATCAGTTAGACTCTGCAAAAACTCAATTAAAGAAGGGGGCCTGGCGCCATCTAGCGGTGTTTGATAAATCTATTGGATAAGGTTTGAGTCTTGGCAGAGAGGAACGTGAGAGCGGACAACATGGTGTTTTCGACGACACCGACTTTCCGCACTGGGAAAGGGCGCCATCTGCATCCATTTTGAGAAGGGAACTACTATGCTACATCCACTTTCAGGTTTCGGCGGTAAAACCTGTATGTAGTGGCAGTCCGTATTACATCCATTTTTAGGCGGTTTATGTCCGTGCTACAACCATAATAGCGTACTTGACAAACATGGTCTCGCATATTGTTACGCGTTTATAACATGAATTAACATGTTAACATGTGCAAAAAAAAAAGAATTGACATTGTGTATGATTAATATCATGAATATCATACGAAGTGTCCGGTAATAATCTGCCAACCCGAAGTGTGAGGGTAGATTGGGTTGAGACAAACATAAAAGTCCCATACCATTTTGCGAGATTCGCAATAATTATCGAGTTATTAATGACAGAAATCTGAGGAGTAAAAGCGCGCCGACATAGATGATTTGAAAAGCGTTACAGCTGCTCGGGGCAGCGATCATGAATCTTTTCCCTAGCGTGAACTAACAAAAAGTGAAAGACTTCTGTGAATCGGTGAAAAATGAAAAATTTTATATGAATTTGTGAAAATCGAAACATTTCACACGACAATTGAATCGTTCAACATGGCAGTTGTGCGTTCTGGATAATTCAATGAATACCAAAGAAATCAAAATGATCAAAATAATAACGTCCGTGTAGTCCGAAGGATATTACGTGACACGCAAAATCCGTTTGATATAATATCCAAAGAAAATGTTTCAAAATATGTATGTACAGGTAATATAAAAACCTTATGCACCGACGAGATATACTACAAAGACTGATGGCCTTACGGGATTTAGCGTACCAGAGAAATTTCCCTGGTGAGGCACCCGGGCGAAAGAGACCGTCTCGCATTTAGCGCAGTAAAATTTAATGGAAACTCATACTTTTCAATCCTTTTCTTCGAATCAAAAAGATTCAGAATTCAGACATATTCAAAATGTCAATACTTTTTAATACGTTCCAATTCGACATTTTATACAGGGAAGCAGGACGAAGGGAATGGGATGCGGGCAACGATACATCATGCGTCTCCAGACGTGTCAAATCGTTTATTATAGAGGAGACTTTGATACGGCAACATGTATTCGAATATTTAATCGTCCCATGGACCATTTATATATAATAAAAAAGAAATTAACGCGGGTAAATGAACGATTCGTATCAATTTTTCCTTTTCTTATAGAGCAATGAAAGAGTAAATCAGTATCGAAAATCGAATACCAATTAATACCATAAATCAGTGTCAGAAAATTGTCCAATGACTACTTGTTCTCATTTTTCAGGTAGCTACCGCTGTAATTTACATAACAAATTAACTCGGTTAAACGAAAGATTCGTACCAATTTTTCTTCTCTTATAAAGAAATGAAAGAATAAATCAGTACCGAAAATCGAAGGCCGATCAATACCTAATTTATTCATCAAATTAACGCGAATTAATGAACGATTCGTATTAATTTTCTGTTTTCTTATAGAGAAATGAAAGAGTAAATCAGTACCGAAAACGAAGACCGATCAATATCTAACTTATTCATCAAATTAACTCGGATAAACGAACGATTCGTATCAATTTTTCTCTTCTTATAGAAAAATGAAAGAGCAAATCAGTACCGAAAATCGAAGACCGTTCAATATCTAAATTAACGCGGATAAATGAACAATTCGTCTGAATTTTTTCTTTTCTTATAGAAAAATGAAAGGAGAAATCAGTACCGAAAATCGAATACCGATCAATATCGAATTTATTCATCAAATTAACATGGATAAACAAACGATTTGTATCAATCTTTTTTTCTTTTATAGAGAAATCAAAGACTAAATCAATACCGAAAATCGGATATTGATCAATACTATAAATCAGTGTTACAAAATTGTCTAAGTGCAATGACAAGTTGTTTTCATCTTGCAGGTACTTATCCCACTAATTTACTCAACAAATTAAGTCGGATAAAAGAAAGATTCGTATCAATTTTAATTCTCTTATAAAGAAATTAGAGAATTAGTCAGTTACGTATATTTAATATTATATAAAACTTACCTTTTTAAACAAAAAGGTACAAAAAGGCGCCAAGTACAAGCGCAACACGTATTGTGTTATTTTTAGAAGTATCAAACTCAAATTATTTTTTTTTATTGTATATATATATGTGTACATCAGTTTTTACAAGTAAAACTTATAACTATAATAAAACTCTGCAACACTTTTCTACTGTACAAAAAAGAAGTGATATATTAGAACAGTAGTGCCAACTGAGAAACCTAACATATATGATCATTGTATACTTAACTTAATATTTTTAGAAATCTCAAATTCAAATTATTTTCTTTTTTAAAATATGTATTATGTACATAACATAAGTTTTTATAATATATGTACATAAACTTTTAAAAGTAAAAATTATATCGTGTTATAAAAATTTTACACGTTTGTTAATAGTGTCCAATATTTAAACAAAACTATCTTTTTAAAGGTTATGTTATTCAAAATATTCAAGAAAATCTAGCTACAAAAAATGTCCATAACATAAATTTTTACAAATAAAATTTATCATTATTTATTAGAACACTGAGTTATATGGTTATTTTACTTGTTATTGTAACAAATTAATTATTATAACAATGCAATAAAAAATATTTGATACAAAAAATCTTGGTGCGGCTGCACCAGAAACTATATCGAACTAAAACTTGTTTAATACACATATGACAGCATTTTTATTACAATATATTCTATAATGAAGGTTTATAATTTATTTATTATAATATTATATAAACTTAAATAAAACATTATACCGTATACGTATAAAGAGAATTTACAAGAACATTTTATTATAATAAAAATGCTGTCATGTATGTATTAATCAAGTTTTAGTTCGATATAGTTTTTTAAAGTCAAATTAGATATCATTGACATTTCGTCAATTATAATAAGAATAACATCTTTGAATAAAAAAATATCAAAATATGTCGAATATACAGGGTGTCTCAGAACTTTGGGACACGGGCTCCGTAGGGACATGGAGCTAAGTAAGAAGAATAAAAAAGTCCTCTACCATAATGTGAAAATCGTAATAGTTTTTTAATAATAACCGTGTAAAATTTGGCGTTTCCCACGCCCAGCGCGGCCTATAGACGCTCCGCGGCAAGCTGTGTGCGTAGGGGCTGAGCGATAACGGGGCCCACGCTGACCGGCACGCTGCGTCAAAGCGCCAAGACGCCATCGCGACAGTTAGCACGAGACGCGTTATTGCTCAGCCCCTACGCACACAGCTTGCCGCGGAGCGTCTATAGGCCGCGATGGGCGTGGAAAACGCCAAACTTTACGCGGTTATTACTAAAAAACTATTACGATTTTCACATTATGGTAGAGGACTTTTTTGTTCTTCTCACTTAGCTCCATGTCCCTACGGAGCCCGTGTCCCAAAGTTCTGAGACACCCTGTATACATAATTTTGCTTCTATACGTGTCCACATTAAAATAAAACACTGTGGTACGGGGATACGATTATGAATGTGTAATGATTAATTATACAATTAAACGAAACAATTTCTTCTTTTCGTCATTCAACAGCGCTTTCTTTTGTGTGGACATATATAACTTTATATAATTATAAAGAAACAAAATTCATGTATGAATCATAATATATAATTTGACATAATATATAATATATATTTTTTTATATAAAAGATTTATACAGGATGTTTCAGAAAGGATGGGCTGGTTACGTATAATTATATATCCTTCTCATCGAGCCGTTCTTGCCATTGTCGGGACATCAAAATGAATTCTTTTAATCTTAATCCGACAATAGCTTTTAAGCTAAGCGTTTTAGGCACTATGTTTATATAGTAATTTTTTTGTTTGCTTGATGAGAAAGTACATATTGCTGGTACAAACATACAGTCAATCCATCTTCGATCGAATAGGCTCTTTTTTGAATATTTACTAGTATACAGAAGTATAATGAGTTCTCATTAAGCATTATATTGTCTTTAGGATGACGTTAAGGAACTGATGTCCATCGACAACACGTGGGACAAGTGGGACGCCTGGGCAGCCCAGGATGGTTCCAGCGATCATTAAAAGACGAGGCGCGCATTTTTATGTATTATGTGATAAATGTGATATTACTCCTCTTGTTGCTGAGAAATAATCAATGTTGAGTGTGGTACTTCGGTGGCAGGGGTATACCTTGTAAAAAAACGTCGCATGAATAAACCGCTATCATCGTCGGCAATCACGCTTATGTTTGTGCGCTGGCAAGTGTAATGTTGCCGTGATACAGATTACACGCTTTTCAACGCGAAGAACGAAGGGCCCGGAGGAAATCTCTCGTTTCTTAATGCTTACGACAAATAAAAAATAAAAAATAATATATATATATATTTGTTTTCCAGCACATGTTTACATTATATAACTCTACGTTCGATTTCTATAAAATATCTTAAGATATCTTAAAGTTTCTTAATATCTTAATATCTTAATATCTTAAAATATCTTAAAGATAGACACTTGTTGAGGTACAAAAATGCGAGCACGACCATGACCTGCATGTTACGTTATGTGCATCGGCGAGTAGCAGATTGAATAAAAATTAACGATAAAATATATCATATAACGTGCTTGAATTTCTCTGCGGCCTTTTCCGCACTCTTGACAATGAAGTCGGAGACTTTGCAGGTTCTGCTGCGCTGATATTTCCTGTATATAATCTTCGAAGGATTCCCCGTTTGCAGAACCAATTTTACCATAATTTGTTTTACAAAAGAGATCTGTCCCTCTTCCCATCTAAAATGAACGAATTTCGAGTTGGTGAACAAAAAATAGTTGCAAATGATCAGACTGTATCGCAATAATAATAGTTGTGTACACAACTTTAGGATCGCACACGTGTTACAAATTGTGTTTCCTGATAACAACAATTGTAATTTGCCGATATACATTTTTCCACCTTCAATAATAATTATCGCGCGGTAAACAACACTCTCGTTACGTTTCATTTCCTAAGTTACTTACATCGCAAGTGCCTCTTTATTTCCCAAGAGTTGACGCCACGTTTGGTCCGTGTTATTAGATGCGAGAACGAAATCAAGCGCCAATTCGAAAGCAGTTATTGCCAGCACGAATACTGAGGTAATGCATAAGCTTTCGTCTAACATGGTTACGTCGATCTATAAAGGAAAAGATCACTGATATTCGTGCGAATACGTTGGCATATCAAAGATCGTATTATATCAGAGATGTGCGAACTATTCGCAATCGAGTCGCGTCGAATCGAATCAGGCAAGACTTTCGAATCCTTATTGTTCGAATTGTCCGAACTATTCAAAGATTGCGAAAATCTAACACAAAATAAAATGCGCAAAAAAAGAATAAATCAATAAAATTAATCGATTATATTCATAAGATTAAGCAGTTAGGGAAGAACAGGATAGAGTTTTATAATATTATGGTAATTATAGTTCAGGATAATCTTTTTCTTATGTAAAAAGTTGATCCCCACGTACGTTGCAAGTTTGAAAAGAAATTCTCGTACGTTATCATACGTCCGAAAATTGTTCTCCCGCGACTTAAAATTACTTGCAATAATATCCAGCAATTGACTCCTGCAGACTATGTTATCAATTATGCCGTTAACTAAAAATTCATGTTTCGACGATTGAATTTGCACATCTCTAGCGTGCGCAGTATATATTTTTGCATCCGTACCAAATAGCTACCGCAAAAGTAGACACGCATGATCTCATCTTGATCGAGGTATCGAAGCGTTTGATTCAAACTCGATATGTGATACATAAGCAAAGAAAACGGATCGGCGAACCGCACGTTGAACTTGAGAGCTGAAAGTATTTTCTTCTCGTATATCAACAAACATCCCTCTCTTCTGTCGTACACATTTGTCGCCAGTTTCAACATCTTGGTTGCCTGAAAGAGGAAAAAAGTATACAGCGAGGAATCTCTCGGTCTCGTGAAATATTCGACGAATGAATTAATCAAGATTGCAATACGATTCTTTGAATCGCCATATGTACGTATTCATATTTCTTCTGTTCCAAAGACGGAAGATTGGATTACCGATGGTACTTTATAATTAGCCAAATCCCTCTTGAGAATTATCCAGAGACACGCTATAGCCAGCAGCTGTATCTGCTCCGTGTTTACCGTAATTCTGTCAACAGCGGTGTCAAACAGTTTGACAGCTTGGTAAATGATAGAAGACTCGTAGTTACAATGTGTCTGGAAATGATCACAGTCGTGGAAATCGTGACGCTCGACGTGCGAGGTTGAAAAGTATTTTCTGCCAATTCGTCGCGTCTCTCCCCTGCAAGGGGCTTCAACCGATAGTGCTTTTATTAAACTCACGCCAAGATATATCAAATATCCCACGATGATTCTCCTTTGTTGCGCGTTTATGTTTCCGCGCAGAAAGCCGAAGGAAAGCTTCGGAGCATTCTCCTCCCTTTCGCGTTCCGTGCTTGGCAAATACGTTAAATAATCATCCTCGTACGATATTTGATTGATGTCCTCTTCGTTGATCAAAAACTGATTTGCTGCCTCGTTTTGCCCGTGATGTACCTTTGCGAAAGATGCAAGCGTTTCTTTAAGTATCGTAGCAAGTGGATAATCGAGTAATCTCCAGTTTGTTTATAGTATAAAAAAAGTACATAACTATTTATAAATCTATAAATTTGAGAATTGTATATTTAAACATGTTAAATTAAGCCAGCCAACGTTAGAGACAGTATATTAAATTACGTGTATCGAGAATAAGATTATTTCATCATTCTATTTATAGAAGTTTGTGCGTCCTACCTTTGTTGGAGTCAACAATAGTCTCCTAGGACTACGCGAAAATGTTGCACAGTTAAAATTTATTTCTCCCGTAAATTGTTGATTGTCATCACAAGCACACATGCTAAAAACATGTTTGCAAATTAAGCAAAGTATATTCCAATTAGTCAGCCAAAAAATTCGGCTTGATTATTCAGTCAAATTTGACTTTATTACATTCAATATCCAAGACAAATTATCTATCAAAAGACGACAATATTTTGCCATCTTCTGCTGATGTGTTAGCGGAACATTATTGACGGATTGTTACTTGTAACACATTTACCGTCAATTATCGAAAATATTAATCGAATCTTTTAATTAACTCAATATGTCCTCATGACTTTTAGTTTGAAATAATTCCGAACCAAAATCAATGTTATAATTTTCCTTTTAACAAAGCAACATAACACAATTATAAATGTTCACAAGTTCAAACAAAAAATTATAATATCAATGCAATATTATTGTTATACTTGGAAAATAAATTAAACTCCGCGACTGATAACGCTGACGACAGAATTCCTACTTTCCGCTTGTTTCCATACAAATTGTCTTTAATTATAATTATCTTTAATTACATTATAATTTACCTCGCATCAGTGCCAGCTTGTGCACCCGAAAATGCCGCAGTTTGCGGAATCATAACGAATTCGTTCGAAATATACGACACCGCTGTATTCTTGGTGATGTTTTGTAAAATGTCATCCTTCTTGTTATTGACGTAATCGTTCGTATCAGTCTTCAAATTGTTTGATTTTTCGTTGGTAAACTCACCGCTTCGCGTTGAGTTGAATTCACGACGCGAGATTTTGGGGCCAAAGTCAATGTAGTTTTTCGGATTACATTTGGCACGCGCTTCATCCGCACTCACCGCAACGGTATATGTAGTTGAAGAGCTCTTGGGCACGACATCGACTAAAAAGATAAACGTGTGAAGGAGTTCTCGACGGGTTTTAGCGTCTATTAAACTCGTAAAACACTAACTGTGCGATTTTCTCATCTTGTCTTTCCACGTTTGGATACTGCATAACGTCCGTTTCTTCACATCGTTGGAGAGATGCTGGTTTCTCTGTGCGCATGAGGACTTTCTCTTCTCGGAACAGCATCTAAAGACGATCGATTAATATATAACAGCTTTTGTTTGATTTTAGATAGAACTTCTCTTCTAGATATTGTAGAAAAATGTTCTAGAGAGAGGGACAATCCGGAATTCAGTTTTCGGGACCCGAAGAACAAATCAAACATTTCTCTACGTCCCGTGAAAGCCCAAAATATCACAATATCTCTTTTCTTGTTTCCTTTCGTTTTAGAAAACTTTTCAGAGAACATTTTAAGAAATTTTAAACTTGGTTTATAAAGTATCGGCATGTGATTAAAAGTCGTCTCGCATAGATATAGACGGTATCATTTCTCCTACAGCAAAGTTAAATGACATATCGGGAAAAAATTGATGTTTAAGCGACCGATTATGATAAATATCGAAAATAATTAATAAGTTTTGAATTTTTCCGCAAGTATATAATATGCGATTAGAGTTTCCAATCCCGGGATCCCGGGATCCCGGGATCCCGGGATCCCGGCCAAATTTTTGTTCCCGAAAATACTCGGGATTCAACATCACAAATCCCGGGATTTCAAAATTTAATGCTCAGTGTCTATATAATACTTACGTTTTACAAAAATTTTACTTTAATAATTATTACTTATTACTGAGGTTTCAGAGCATTTGCTAGAGAAGTGTGTATTTATATTTTTAATTTAATTCCATGTATTATTTTTATTTGTTTTAAATATTAAGGGAGTTCTCTATTTTAAATTTCGCGAATAAACTGGCGCAACACAGACTTGAATCCGGAATCCTCGATCAGATATTTTTTAACAAAATTTATGTTTTATTATTTTTAAAGTCACTTCTTCAATGTGAAAAAGAAGAAATAATTATTTTTATTTTTATTACAAAAACTTTAATTTTTAATTGTAACGGTTTTTGTGCAATCATTAATGTAAGTTGCTTTCATTTTTATTGAAATTTTACTTTTTGTTTGTCGTTTGTAATGTTCATAAAAGTCTATGAACGTTCTATAAATAAAATAATTCTATTATTTGTAAATATTCCTTGTTTCTTTCTTTACATATATATAATCCCGGGACTAGTCCCGGGATCCCGGGATGGAATCCAAAAAATCCCGAAATCCCGGGATCCTAAATTGTATCCGGGATTGGAAACTCTATATGCGATGTATTACTAATGATAATATTTGATATCGTGCACATGTATGAACATAGAATTACCTCTGATCTACAGATCCGTGCAATTTGTTTTCACGTAAAGAAACTCTATTTCGGTTGTTGCTCAAAGAACGTGCCCTGCTCCAAAGAGTAACACACTTTTATTTAATTTCTTTCTAATTTTTGGCCAGATTTATCGAAAACGTCCGTCTCACCTGTACGAAGCAGTAGGTGTTAAGAAACGAGTATGCTCCTCTCTTTCAAGCACCATCGTACAAACTGCTGATTCCTCCGAGTCTCTTCTCTTAATCCTTCTTCTCATTTCTTTCCTGCACGCGCTTTTCCGCACGAGCGGGCGCGATCTCTCATCCTCGTCGCGATAAATTTTAAACTGACCTTTTCTCGGGATGGTAAGCTTTTGTTGTATCGACGTCGTACACATGACATCGTCTTTCCGATTTTCCGCATTACCCGCTGATAGTCCTCCCTTCTTTTCCATATCGCTCTTACTTTCAACGAACTTGGCATTTTGACTCGGATTTATGTTTTCCTTCTTCTCGGTCAAATCAGGCTTCGAGATTGTCCTTTTGTGACATTCCGTCCAGTAAATATTCTCCGACATGGCTTTACAATTGTAAATTGCATGCATAGGATGATTCACAATCAATTAATTAATATGTGCAATATTATTTAAATACTATATATGTAAAAGTGTACTATTAATTATTAACTTGGTGACGATAAGAACTATAAATCCAACGAAGATAAATTAAAATTTCGGCGATATATATGAGAAATGTACGATGTACACAAGATGTAACACAAGTCCTTTGTTCCTTTAGTCAGTCTCCGAGCAACTGTCGAGAATTACGGTAAATCTCCTGATACACTACGCAGTGCCGTGAGACTGTTTACAAACACGGCAATCGGGACAAGTATATTTGAAATGTATAATGGTATAATGTATTTATGCTATTTATATCGGGATCTATATCGCGGAATGGGCTACAATAGTGTACGAAACAATAATGTACAATTTTAAAACAAGATTAAACGACTGAAAGATCGGTAGAATTATATTAAACAAGAATGTAACGAACAAGCAGCATTCTCTGTTCACACATTCAGCTGTGCCATCGTGTTTATTAATTCCCAATCGCCTCTACTTGAAGAAACTTTTGTAGATGATGCGTTCTACGATTTGGACAACACAGCTGACGAACAAATCTTTTTTTCTCTTTCCATATCATATCGCTTCGACATTTCGACGTGGTATCACCTCATCGACCTCGAAGAGAGCTCCCGCTTGCCGCGTGTATATCACCTCGACATAACAATTCGCATAACGCGAAACGCCGGGGAGCACAGAAAAGAACCAGTCTTTCCTCGAAAGGCGACCCGCCAGCGAAGCTGGAGAGTGCCATCGCCACGGAGGAGACGAGAAATCGAATAAATAATGACGACGATGACGTGATCATGCGAAACCAACGGAGAAAGAGCGACGGCGAAGAACACCGAGAGCGCGAAGGGGAAAGAGAGAAACTCCCCTCCTTTCCTTCTTTCTTCCCCTCCTCTCACGAAGCTGAAATCCGAGGAACAAGAAGCCGTATCTATATAAGAACGCACGTAGATCGCCGCTGCGGACTATCTTGACGAGTCGCGATCAGCTTCTTCGCTTGGTTTCCACTCTGCTCTCTCGTCGATCGATCGATCTTCGACGTCTCGCGACGTTTCCGTTTCCGCGTGCCCTCGTCAGCAAGATGCAGCGCAGATTTACGGTGTTCGCCGTCCTCGCGATGACGGTCACTTCGGCCGTCATCGCCTCGGAACAAGTGTGTAAGTAACCCTTGGGGACTATCACTTGATTATTGACGACTGATCGGTAGGGATAGGTCGGGGAACTTGCAAACTGCTGCAACCGGCTACTTTTATCCTGCGCGAAACGGATAAAGCACTTTGAGAACTCTCATGCAACCTGCACCATTGTCTTCGTCGATCGTTGACTTTCGACGGCACTTGAATTATTACGCTGGGGACTTCATATTTCATCTTGTATTTTTATACTTCACATTTTATATTTTATATTTTATATTTTATACTTCACGTTTTTGTGATGTTTATATTTATTGACATAAAAATTGGTATATATAATTTTATATTTGTTATAATATATCGATTTATTTTTATATTTATTAACAGTATTAATATTTTATATTAATAATATTAATATTTTTATATTTATAGCTTATCAATAGGATTATTATCTCTTAACCTAACAGAAAAGTATTACTGGCAATGATAAGTGGCCGGTGATAAATGATTGGTGCTCAGTAATTTTATTACTCGTACGAGTAATAAATTTTATTATTATGTGTTGCAATCAATATACAATTGTACCAATTTATACCAATAAATATATTATTGTTCGGGATTCGAAAAGTTCCACGAGAGTCTTTGGGAAGATTAGAACGTCGACTGTTAATTTTCTTATCACTTTGTCTCATCATGCGGAAATTATGCGACGCTCGACGTGTTGAGCGATTCGATTTGCAAAAACGACAGCTAACAAAACAAAAGACGCGTGTTGTGTTGGATCAAAAAATTCCAATTCAACACGTGTACTGCCAAAAATCATAAATAACGATAAAACGGATTTTCGCGTTTTAAAAGGCGCTCGCATGACTCCGGAGTACCTTCTATCTTTGTATTTTCAATAAAGAAAGTCGCAGAAGACCCTTTTGCCAATTGTATCGTCAAAGTAAAATTAAGTTTGTACGGACATTGTATTTCAATCGAATTTCATTTATACTTTGTCCGTTTGACTATTTTGCGGGTTCAAATCACAATGCGTCGCGTGCTCAACTCGTGGGTGATATCGGAGTGGACGAAAAAGTTATCTGTCATCTCCTAAGCAATTATAAAAAATGGAATATAAAAATACAAAATGAAATATAAAGTAAGTACCCGGTAATACTTTTCTGCCAGAACGGTAAAATTATTTCCTAGCTTTTAACAAGACTATCGTTACATTGTCGTTGCTCAGGTGTGCTTTAGAAAAGAATGCGCGACAGCTTGACGATAGCGACAACAAAATCGTTAAAAATCAAAGAAAATAGGTCCACAGGATCTCAAGTAGCTTTTCATCGTCCCTTCAGCTGCGCAAAATTGTGATCTCTCAACGTCCGAAAGAAAACAAAATATTTCCGTTCGTTGTTCCAGTCACAATGTGCATCCCAGAGAAGTACTCAAAAGAGTGCGAAAAAATGATGGAGGACTCGGCCAGCCATGGCTACCCTATAGCGTGCATCTCCGGGCGTGACCGATACGACTGTATCGAAAGGATCGGCTGGAAGGAGGCGGACAACGTCGCCGTCGATCCTGAGGACATGTACCTCGCGACGAAGAACAAGCTGGCTGAGAAGGCCGGCTACAACATTGTCGAGCAGGTAATTCCCTGCGGTAGCTGCGGTTCGCCGCATTAAACGGACGGAAGAGTCGAAAGATGCCTATTCCCGCGTAGACATCGCTCGCGCTCGTCTCGAGAAATCGTCCGTGCGAGCGACGCACTTATGATGAACGTTGAAATTCTCCGCGTCGCAATCGCGCGCGATTACGTGCGCGTAATACGCTTCATCTCTTGATTGCTTGACCTTCTCCATCAGGTGAGGACGAAGGAGGAGCCCGAAGCGATATATCGTTACGAGGCGGTAGCGGTGGTGCACAAGGACCTGGACATCAACAACGTCCAAGGCCTGAGGGGCCTCAAGTCCTGCCACACCGGCGTAGGCCTCAACGTCGGCTACAAAATTCCCATTACGAAACTCACCGCGATGGGCGTGCTGACCGATGTCAACAACCCGGAATATTCCGCTCGCGAGAATGAGCTTCGCGCTCTAAGCACGCTCTTCGACAAAGGCTGCTTGGTCGGCACGTGGTCACCCGATCCCGCGATCAATCAGAGGCTCAGTAAGTGGCAGCAATCTGCGAAAGTTGAGTCAATTATGTCACGTGGGTGAACCCGCCGACAAACAATATTGTTAGCTGCAAAACGACGCTTGTATGCGACGCCCCGCGTCGCACGTCGCGCCACTTCCGACGTGGACTAATTTCGCGGCTTGTGTTGTACACACTTGCGGGGGGGGGGCTACGGCGCAGCCGTGCAAGTAGGAGAAAATTGCGCGCGACGGTGCTCGTAAACGGAACACTTCCCAATAGAAAAAGATTATACGTCGTTATATAAAATCTCACGTATAATTATATATGAATTGTATCCTCATGATGTCCCGCGGAACGTCATCGCGGCTTGTTATCATTCGCATCAGTCGTCCGATTGAATCTTGATGATTGATCATCAGTAGTCATCGCTCCGCATTGAATCGGATTCATAACGCGAGAATTTTCACACGAGAAGTCACACGATTTCGCGAGAAGACTTTCGCGTTGAATTATCCGCATTCGCAGCGGCAGGACGCATAATTGAAGGATTCTGACCAAAAGAAAGTCAGCCAAAAAGATACGTGCATCCCGATGAAAAAAGATTACATGTGATTTTATATAATTATATAAATAAGTTGTATATTATTAAATACGATCTATATATAAATTTTGTCTTTATACATGGTCATGTATACAATCATATGAAATTATATATACGTTTACACCGAGGCCGAAAAACTGTCAAAAGGTAGAAAAGAAGAAATTGCTTCGTTCAATTTTAAGTCTATCATCATGATCTACTATAAATGTAAGCAGTTACTTCAACTGTTTGCTACAACAGCAATTTTTCAGAGAGTGTGTAGACATATATAATTGCGCATATTTATACATGGCCATTCGGAGACAAAATTCGTATATAATTATTTTTCGTCGGGTTATGAAATTTAAGAAGAAACGAAATTAAGTGGTGAAATGAGAAGTGACTTTGTGACGATTTGGCACGACGACGCGCGCGTTTGCTACATTCTTCACTTCCCTCGTAACTTTTTTACTTAACTTCCTTACGGAATGGAGTGGGTTTCGCGTTGTCGGGAATAAAATTGCGTTGCATAAAACTTGCCGCTCGAAAGACACTTCGCGCAACTACTTATTTATTACTACCGCGATACTTCTCTTGCTTTGTTCTTCGAAAACATTAAAAATCGCTTAATTCGCAGAGGAGACATACAGCAATATGTGCGCTCTTTGCGAGAAACCGGACGTGTGCGATTATCCAGACAAATACTCCGGATATGAGGGCGCTTTGCGTTGCCTGGCTCACAACGGCGGCCAGATCGCCTGGACGAAGGTTATCTACGTGAAACGCTTCTTCGGTCTGCCTGTCGGAGTGACACCAGCAGTACCGACCTCTGAGGATCCGGCTGATTTCCGATACTTCTGTTCTGACGGCAGCAAAGTGCCCATCGACGCCGACACGAAGCCGTGCACGTGGGCCGCTCGACCGTGGCAAGGATACATGACCAACGGAGACGACGCCAACAATGTGCAAGCTATTCAGAAGGTACGTGAATTTACTTACAAAGAAATATCTGAAAGTATCCCGACCAGAACATCGTCCCATGGCCGTATTAAAATCCCTCCCCCCCATCCGGCTTCCAAATTTCAAATAGGGCCCGGATAACTTTATCGGATCCGGCACGTAATAAGGAGTGAAACGCAATGCTGCATAATGCCCTGATAAAATTGCCTGAAATCGAGAAACCTGATGAAATGTCCATCAGGACCAAATCAGGCATCCAAATAATGATGGTCATCGCTGCAGTCAGGATATAATTCGGAAAAGATTGCAAGACAGTTGCCACATTCCGACCGGATAAGGACCACTCATAATGCCTTCTTATGGCTTGCCTGGTCATGCCATATCACGCATAAATGTTGCCATATTTGATTTCTTCTCGAGTAGCTTCGGATACATTGTGGAGAAACCAAACGATAGCGACGTGTATCCTTTTGGAGGTGTGTCTTTGCCTGTTTGACAGCTGGAACAATTTTGCGAAGCTCATTTTGTATATTTGACACGAATACATTTTATACGAGTATTCAAGTATACAAAGTCAAACAATCGAGCACAATCGAGGTTGGACAATAGCTAAATCAAAAAGAGTTAAAAGATAAATTAACAAATTGGAAAGTAAAAATCTGTTAACTTGCCTTAATTGATTCTGGCGGACTTTCAACTTTCAACTTAAAGTAGTTGTTTCTAAATTCGATGTTAAGTCAATCAATTTGAATCGGATTAAAATTCGTGAAATTGCCGCAACGTTTCAGGAATTGACACAGCTGGGCCAGCTGGGTGAGAACGAGAAGGCAGATTGGTGGAAGGACCTCATGCTGCTCGACGAGAAGACCTTGGCTGTCGCCGCGCCGCCGGTGTCGCCGGAAGAGCACCTGAAGAGCGCGAAATATATGGACGTGATCGAGAGGAATTCCGGAGCGCCCGAGAGGGATGCCCGTTGGTGCGTCTCGGATGCGAACGCGCTGAACAAGTGTTGGAATCTCGCTAGGGCCGCGTTTTTCAGGTGATCGCCTGTGAAATCGTATCTTGCGAACTTGCCTCACAAGAACATACGAATCAATCGCTTCGACCGACGCTTCTCCCACAATGATAGATGATGTTAAATGATGTTACAGAGACGCCCGACCTAGGTTCGACTGCATCCTGGAGAAGGATCAGGCTGCTTGCTTGAAGGCCGTGAGGGATAACGGAGCAGACATAACCGTGATCGATAGCAGCTCGGTGAAGCAGGCGATCAGCGAGTACAACAACGTGAAACCGATCGTCGCTTTTGTTACATCGACGTCGTACACGTGACATCGTCACGAGTATGCTCCTCTCTTCCAAACGCCTTCGTACAAACTGCTGATTCCTCTGAGCCTCTTCTCTTAATCCCTCTTCTCATTTCTTTCCTACACGCGCTTTTCCGCACGAGCGGGCGCGATCTCTCATCCTCGTCGCGATAAATTTTAAATTGATCTTTTCTTGGGATGGTAAGCTTCTGTTGTATCGACGTCGTACACATGACATCGTCTTTCCGATTTTCCGCATTACCCGCTGATAGTCCTCTTTTCTTTTTCATATCGCTCTTACTTTCAACGAACTTGGCATTTTGACTCAGATTTATGTTTTCCTTCTTCTCGGTCAAATCAGGCTTCGAGATTGTCCTTTTGTGACATTTCGTCCAGTAAATATTCTTCGACATGGCTCTACAATTGTAAATTGCACGCATAGGATGATTCACAATCAATTAATTAATATGTGCAACGTTATTTAAATACTATATATGTAAAAGTGTACTATTAATTATTAACTTGGTGACGATAAGAACTATAAATTCAACGAAAATAAATTAAAGTTTCGGCGATATATATGAGAAATGTACAAGATGTAATACAAGTCCTTTGTTCCTTTAGTCAGTCTCCGAGCAATTGCCGAGAATTACGGTAAATCTCCTGATACACTACGCAGTGCCGTGAGACTGTTTACAAACACGGCAATCGAGATAAGTATAAATTTGAAATGTGGTATAATGTATTTGTGCTATTTATATCGGGATCTATATCGTGGAATGGGCTGCAATAGTGTACGAAACAATAATGTACAATTTTAAAACAAGATTAAACGACTGAAAGATCGGTAGAATTATATTAAACAAGAATGTAACGAACAAGCAGCATTCTCTGTTCACACATTCAGCTGTGCCATCGTGTTTATTAATTCCCAATCGCCTCTACTTGAAGAAACTCTTATAGATAATGCGTTCTACGATTTGGACAACGCAGCTGACGAACAAAGCGGCGATCATAAGAAATAGCAGCGGTACTATATCGCCGATCTCGATGGACTTCCACGATGATTTTCTCTGCGATCAAGCACGATTGTACATTCGGGCATCACTCGAGCCATTTTTATTTTGGTTACAAATTAACCCATTAATGTATCCATGGAATCCTTGGATGTATCCTTGGAAAAATCCCTTTCAAGGCACAAAAGAGGTTTATTACCGTTATCTGGCACGGACTTGATATCGAAAATGCTCCTGAAAACCTTAGGAGCCGGCTTTAAACCTATGTTAAATTTATGCAAGTTTATGTACGACGCACTAAATGGAAATGGTGTTTGTTCCAAGACAGAGGATTTCTCCATGAAGAACCTCAATATCAATCATGAATCCAACAAAAACAATAGAAACAATCAAGGATGCGTTCTGCACTTGCTTAAACACGATAGGTGAAGCAAATCGTGTGGCACTTCGCAAAGTGATGAAGACGGCCATAGACTTTGGAATGAACGTAATAATGCCGAATGTAGTAATACCATTCCTGACTATGATGAAAAAAAGCGGCTTTTTACCTAAGAACATTTGTATCATGACAGACACGTTTATCGCAGCTTACAACCTTATGAATATGGCGAAGCGAATTCTATAATGTGTAAAGGATGATTTCTTGTTTTTCAAAGTAAAAATAAAAGGCTAACATGCAAAGTATGAATGTATCATTAATGAAACGCGATATCCTTCGCTCCTGCTCCTTACCTCAACAACAATTTTGCATTTCCAAATAGATCCAGAAGTAAATTAAATCGCAACAGGATCTTTTAAGTGGATTTTGTAAGGCTAAGTTAAGCAACAATCGGACTGGCACCATTAGCTTAAATTAATACAGATGATATATATGCATTGTCCGAATGGTGTAAATTATTCAAGTAACATTCGTACAATTTGTTTCGTGTCGAAATATAGAATTACCATCGGATTGATCGTACGAAAGCTGCATGCCAGATATTTTACCTTCTTCCAGTAAGATATATTGAAAATGGATTTAAAATATTTCACATTCAATCATCATACATGTCTGGGATAAAAGTAAATAAGAGTTTGATCAATTGTCGAAATATTAATATTATGCTTATTATGTATATAATATTATGCTTATTTTCATACATTTCCAAAAACACATGATATAAACTTGTCAAAAAATATTTCACAGAAATATATACGTACGAAAGACCGTTCTCTCTCTCTCTCCCTCTCTCCCTCCCCCCCCTCTCTCTCTCTCTCTCTCTCTCTCTCTCTCTCCACTACTGTTTAAAAAATGAGATTTCTATTACAGAAATTTATCAATATATATGTACATAAGCGATATTATGTTACGCTCGCATTACAAATGCTACATGAAACAAGTATTTCGCCGGAATCTGTTACAAATATGACAACAAAGAGCCTATTATATTATTCTCTAAGATATTAATCAGAGAAATATATTTGAACAAACTTTAAATCAAATTTTTACAACCTCCTATCTCGCAGTTTCGATTATTTTCATATAAATTCAAATAAACGCTATATTTAACCGTTTGAGTCCCAGAGGGTATTGAAAAAACACTGTCGAAGAATCCCAAACAGCGCAACCGCGCTTTCTATAAATGAGTATGAAAAGACCCAAGCAGCGCGATAGCGCTTTGTTTATTTTACATCGATGAATCCCAATCGGACCAATACCGCTTCTTGTATTTGTTAGGTAACGCGATTCTCGTCTTTTTCTCATCGCTCTGTCACATTTATTGTAGTTTGCAAAGCGATCGGACGTATTCTTGCGTAAGTGTTTCTCATTGTTAATAATTGTGTGTTTCAAAATGATTAGACGAAGCAACGGAGCAACGAAGCAAAAGGAATCCATCCAACATGTTTTGATAAACACCGATGTCACAAATTATAATTGTTACTCTCCATTTAAATTATTTGTTCATAACACAAAAATATTGTTAATTTGTAATTCGTTATTTTATAAAATACATCTGTATTATTACATATGCGTACTGTAAATTTATAAATATTTCAAGTTTTGTTCGATAAAAATTATTGAGAAGATAACAATGAAATAAAAATTTTTATTTTGTAATGTATTATTGCATTATTATAGTATTATTCTACCTATTATAAAATGTACTATTTACATTAAAAGGATCGGTGTGATATACTTGCTTCAGTAAATCTGAGCGCGCGACTTCGACAATCGGTAACGCACCGTCAGTTGTCCACAATGATCGAAATGTACTGGGTTTTCTCGACATAAAATCTGAACAGCGCGATCGCGCTGCTTGGGACTCAAACGGTTAATACTGATCTAAACTGTCCTTAGGATATAATTAACTTTACTAAACTTTACTAAAAAACTGGTTTCCAATATGAAAACATATTTGATCCAAGTACTTATATTTATTAATATTCATCATCTGTATATTCGTCGAGAATTTTCGAAACTTCCGCATCGTATTCTTCAATTTCATTTTCATACAAATGTAAATCTCCTTCTATAAATCTCGCGAACTTAAAAAAATTTAATAATCATATCATATAATAAAAAAGTTCAATAATCATACCTATCACTAAATATGTAGTTTCAACTTTGTTCATATTCTTACCTAAAATAATTTCAATATTATATATAACAAGCTGTACTTTTTAATCTACCTTATAGGATCTTTTAGCCTTAAAACCATCTTCCAAGGATTGCAATCTGGACTGGAACAGTAGTCCTGTAATTCTTTTAAAGCTTTCCTAGTTTCTCGTATCCCTTCCTGACTATACTGATCTTCATTTAACAATTTCCGCTTTTCAGGAAACACGTTTTGCCTCATTTAAGAAGACAAAAAGAACAGGCAATATATTATCTTGTTTTATTCAAGATTACAGAAATACAAAAAGTAATCACATGTAAATAATTATATCAGTATTTAATACATAATTTATTGTTAGAGATATTTAAAGTATTACAGAAAGATTAACAAAAATTCATATAATAGATTTATTAAATTGTTGATAAACTCAATAATACATTTAATTTACTTATAAAGTTTAAATTATTACTTTTAAACAAAAGTTAGTTAGTTGTGCATGCGATAGTAGGTAATTTGTTCTTATAAATTTTTTTCTTGAATAAACGATAAAAAAAATAATGTTAAAAATGTATTGCCAATTAAAAATACAAATGTTATATATAACAAGATGCGACATATATTATATAAAAAGCATCCTCCAAAAATGACTCAAACAGAAATAAAATTTTGTACTACTGCTGATTATGGATACTAAAATATTTTCTACAAAATGTATGAAATTGATTAGGAATTTATCAAAAATACATGTTAGGTTAGAACTTAATAAAACGTTCAAAATAGTTAAGACCACATGATATATATATATATATACATACATATACAGGGTGTCTCAGAACTTTGGGACACGGGCTCCGTAGGGACATGGAGCTAAGTGAGAAGAACAAAAAAGTCCTCTACCATAATGTGAAAATCGTAATAGTCTTTTAGTAATAACCGTGTAAAGTTTGGTGTTTCCCACGCCCAGCGCGGCCTATAGACGCTCCGCGGCAAGCTGTGTGCGTAAGGGCTGAGCAATAACGCGTCTCGCACTGACCGTCGCACGGCGTCAAAGCGCCAAGACGCCATCGCGACAGTCAGCACGAGACGCGTTATTGCTCAGCCCCTACGCACACAGCTTGCCGCGGAGCGTCTATAGGTCGCGATGGGCGTGGAAAACACCAAACTTTACACGGTTATTACTAAAAAACTATTACGATTTTCACATTATGGTAGAGGACTTTTTTGTTCTTCTCACTTAGCTCCATGTCCCTACGGAGCCCGTGTCCCAAAGTTCTGAGACACCCTGTATAATATACAGGGTGTCCGGAATGTGATCATTAATATTTTGTGTACTGGTAGATTGGGTGCAGCCAAGAAGAAAAGTCATGTACCGTAATGTCAAATTGGCAATAGTTATCGAGTTATTAATTGAAACATATGAGCCAATGAGCGCGTAGAGAGCGCTGGGCGGCCGCCTCTTGTCGCTTGCGCTCGCTCGCTCGTCGTTCGCGCTCGCTCGCTCCTCGTCGCGCACGCATGCCTCTTGTCGCTTACGGTTGCCTTTCGCCGTGCGAGGTAAGCCATCTTTTTATACACGGAGCCCGTCCTGTCGCTTTCTCGTGCGTTCATTCGTTTACACATTTTAATTAATTACGAAATAAATATTGAAAAAATTGTAAAATGGCACAGGACTTTTTTAATTATTTTAACGAGTTCTACCAGTACACAAAATATTAATGATCACATTCCAGACACCCTGTATACTATTATATGGAGTGGCTGTGATTGGTTCGCGCGTTCCGTTCCACTGAAAATTTTCGCCCATGGGACATCGTTGCCTAAAGGCAACGTAATGTGCATCGTGTAGCCATTAAGTGAGTTCAAATATTACAACTAAAAAGAATAAAAAAAAATCTATATTATTAGTAGAAACTGATAAAATCGTGTTGGCGATTTTCAGAATTTATAGATCGATTCTTGAATCGCTTCAATTCCAGAAAATCGATTTGAAATCGATCTTTTAGGCTCCGATTTAATCGATCTTCAATTAAATCGATTTAAAATCGGCATCTCGGCATTTCAAACGCGCGTTGTTGCTATCGCGTTGCGCATCGTCGCTACATCACGCTGCGCGTCGCCGCTACAGGTTCATCCAGCTAGCGGTTCGAAACGAAGCACGATTGCTTCGATTTGAAGACGCGTAAACCCTATAGAAATGGCGTTATAATCAACATTATCGATTCGACGCACATGAGAGTTCCTCGCAGGTGGGGATGAATTTTATCGTTACGCTCGGTTATAAAGGTACTATAGTGATATGATATATCAGTCCTCTGTTGACGGTTGTCCATTCACCTTGGAAATTGAAGTTGACTTTCATACGCGCCAACGATCGATCAGAACAATGCAGGTGGAAATTATAATAGGTGCGAAAACTCCGCGCATCGGCGATTGTTCGAGGCTTAATAACGCGACAATCGGTCCGCTTTCCATGTTTTTGTGCTTTTATGCTTTCGTTTTCAATCATCAATTGGTCTCGCACGCTCTACAGAATGATTATTATTTATAATTCCTCCTTTTTTCAATTATCGAATTCGTTCGTATAAGCAACTAAAAGCTTGATGAAATTACCGACTTGGCTCGGAAAATTTGTACTTTCGTCGACTGACTGTTGAGTTCAGCTGTCTCTACATTTGTGCGTGTCCAAAAGTGAGAACGGTAATACATCGTGCGAGATAATTTTGAAAAAAGTATAAATTTCTGATTATAATTATTGATACGCATGTATGCATGTAATTTAAAGCATACGCAATTAGAAAAGTAATTACAAGCATGTCGCGCGCGTAATAATATCGCGCGTAAGAATATCATTTGGTATCTACAATTTATTAGTCGATTAACGTGTCATTTTGCTTTCTACCTAAGAAAAGATTTTTAATCAAGAATTTCTAATCAATTATACGCTTCAGTTATAAAAAGTTTCGAAAGATTACAAAGCCTCGGTATCATTACGGGAATAATTCGCATCCTTCGTGGATTGATTGCATTGATTCAGATCGATGCTAATCGATCTCGGCTGATATCACGGAATCGCATGAGCTTCTTTTTTCAATTAATTACTTGAGATAATCTAAGTGAGAATTATCATTTGCGACCATCTACGCAAAAACGTCATTTACTTCCGAAATGACGAAGGAAAAATTTGACCGGCTAAGAATCGAGGGAAATATCTTAAAATGGGCATGGGCGTAAGTGGCCTTGAGTGAAGAAGCGTCGCAATCGTCGGGAGCGTGCCGATCTTGATTCGGAATAAACCTTGATTTCAATAAAGCTGCAATCATCTAATAGAGACGCATATTAAAGGCCGCGCAGTGTTCTAACGAGCTACTAAGCCACCTTCAACGGATTTACGTAATAAACGTAAAGTTACCGTTCTCTCTCGTGGAGTCTAGCGACACGCGAAAGCTTTCGAAAATTATATCGACTGCTCGAAATTATTCGATGCCAATCTGCGATCAGAGACGATTGTGGTGTCACGATCGTTAGAGAATTATCGGCTGCGGAATTACGTTCCGCGCAAACAATGTTGCAGCTGAAGATGAAGTGCGACCTTTTCCCCCATTGTTTCGGGAGAAAAGAAATTTTATCGCATTTTTATTTTTCCATCCTGTGTTTTGAATATTTACAAGTCGAGAGGTTGAACCAGCTTAAATCTCCTGTACTGTTCTTTGAACCTTTCCCAGCGATGGCGTTCCTCAGCATATTCACATTTTGCGAAGAGGGATACGTTTTCCCTGATGACACGAAGGCGACCATGAAGGAAACAAAGAAGCCTAAGGAAATTAAAAAAGCAGCGATCGCGTCGAAGAACGTAAAGGGTGCCGTCAAGGCTGCCAAGAAGGCGAAGAAGAATAAGAAGGACTGCGCTAGGAAATGCGGGGACGATCTTGCTTGCGTTCACGATCCCGCGGATGCTAATTTCAAGCTAAAGACCTTCGGCACGCAGCGCACTCTGGACGTTCCCAACTGCAAGATAGAAACAAGCAAGTAAAGCGGAGATAGAATCGGAGATAGACAGATATAGAATTACCGTGATAATTCAGACCTGCGTCTAACGGAAGCCTTGATAAACACAACTACGTTGACTGCGTTACTGATCGCTAATCATATTCTCACATCGCAGAACTGACCGTGAAGAACAAAGGAGAGTGTCCCGGATCCGGCGGAATGTTCTGAACGAGTGTCGGTCGGCCAATCCATCGCGAAGCGAAACGTAGAATAGCAAATGTCTAGGCAGCAAATCGTGTTTTGTCTGGACATTTGCTATTCTACGCCGGATTTTAAACCATTGTCGCGAATTTCCGTTTAGTCCATAGCAGTTCCCTCGACGCGCTATTGCATTTTTCTCTAATGGAACTCCATAAATTTTCGATTGGGTTAAGGTCCGGACTTTGTGGAGGCCATTCAAAAATTTCTATTTTATAATTCTGGAAAAATTGTTTCGTTTTTTTACTGTGCGCTTCGGATCATTGTCTTGCTGAAACATTCATTTCTTATCGAGATCCATTTTTAGAATTGATTCTTCTAAGTTTTCATTTAAAATGTCAGTATATTTATCAGCAACATCATTATTGCACCTCTTCCATACTTGACTGTTGGTACAACATATTGCTTCTTTAGAGCTTCATTCGGTTTCCTCCATATGCTGTGCTTTCTTTTCTTATTCAATAATTCAAATTTACTTTCATCGCTCCATATTATTCGTTTTCAGAATGATAATGGCTTATTTACATATTTTTTTTGCAAAAGCTAAACGTTTCTTTTTATGCACTTTATTAATTATGGTTTACGTCTACTTACGCAACTCTTTAAACCCACCTCTTTTAATCTTCGTCTCACAGTTCTTGAAGATATGTTTAATTGTAGTTGTTCAACAATGTTTCATGACGTTGTCGATGAGTTACGTTAAGCTTCTCTCATAATTCTTCCGTCCATGACTGTAAATATATACGAGAACATCAAGTAACACAACGTCGCACGACGAGAGCTCCGACGATAACTGATTGCACGTCAAACTTGCATTGAGACTCTCTTACATTGAGTATCGTATACGCTGTATACCATATTCAATGTAAGAAGCGACAAGAATGTATCTCTCTAATAAATATTAACAATGAGCAACCATTTTGATCCTGTTTGTCATCACTACCTATCTCGCCACGACACAACTGATGTTTGAATGTTTTATGTCAGTCTTGATGCTAAATATTGTACTAACATGCGACCGTCTCACGGATACCGGGTTCGCGAAATGAATTTGGGCAACACTTTTTAAGAAAAGAAAGAACTTTTCTTCACTTTAAATATGTACAGACTCTTATTTATTAACGAATTTTCTCCTCTAATAATAATGAAGAATAGCGTTTTATGTCACGTCAACTCGCGACGAAAGCTTGTGATTCTCTTAGCTGTTGTTGTTGTTTTACTTGTCGATTTTCCGTCGTCCAGACAATCATCCTTCGGTTGTCAAAATTGATACCAGAACCGCCTAAGGTTCGCGGACAATGGACACTGCCACGAACCTTGGTCGCAGGCCGGTCAGTATTCATTTTCATTTCGAGACGCTTTCGACTCGCTTAGAGGCGGACGTGTCATCTTCTAATCGGGAGTAAAGAAACGCCGAAGAGTCTGCCCGCGTGTCCTGATCCTGTTGTCTTCAAATCCGTCCGGGTTTATCCTTAATTTTCCACGTAGTTTTTCAAGTATACGCGTCATCACTTGATTTCGGCAAAATGCGATCGCTCGCAGCGTCACTCCGTTTCGACGAGCGTTCTTGTCGGTGACAATCGAAAGCTACCTGATTAATTCGTTGGCGATTATCGATTCATCCAGTTAGCGGTTCGAAACGAAACACGACTGCTTCAATGAGACGCGTGGACCCCATAGAAATTGCGCGCTATATTTAGCATAATTAACCCAACGCACACGAGACGGACATAATGCGTTGTACAAGTTCCCTGCAGGTGGGGATGCATTTTATCGCTACGCTCGGTTATAAACGTAGCATGGTGATACAATATGTCAGTCCTCTGTTGACGGCTCTCCATTCACCGTGCCTGGAAATTGAAGCTGACTTTCATACGCGCCAACGATCAGTCGGAACAATGGAGGTGGCAATTATAGTAGGTACGAAAACTCTGCATCGGCGATTGTTCGAGATTTAATAACGCGACAATCGGTTCGTTTTCTATTTCTTCGTATTTTTATGCGCTTTCGTTTTATCAACCGGTCTTACACGCTCTACAGGACGATTACTATTTATAATCCCTCTTTTTTTTTCAATTCAATCGGATTCGTTTATATAAGCAGCTAAAAGCTTGACGAAATTACCGATTGGCTCGGAAAATTTGTACTTTTCGTTGACTGATTGTTGAGTTCAGCCGCCTCTATATTTGTGCGCGTCCAAAAATGAGAACGGTAAAAAAACATCGTGCGAGATAATTTTGAAAACAGTATAAATTTCTGATTATAATTATTGATACGCATGTGTACGTGTAGTTTAAAGCATACACAATTAGAAAAATAATTACAAGCACGTCGCACGCGTAATAGAATATCGTTTAGTATCTGCAATTTATTAGCCGATTAACGTGTCATTTTGCTTTCGCACGATTCTCCTTAGAGTTTGCCTAAGAAAAGATTCTTAACCAAGAATTTCTAATCAGTTGTACGCTTGAGTCATAAAAATTTCGAAAAATTACAAAGGGCCTCGGTGTCATTACGGGAATAATTCGCATTCTTCGTAAATCGATTGCGTCGATTTAGAGTTTGCCTCGATCTCGGCTGATATCACGTCACAGAATCGCACGAGCTTTTTTTCAAAGTTAATTATTTGCGATAATTTAGCGATAAGCGAGAATCATCGTTTATGATCGTTTACGATTATCTACGCAAAAACGTCATTTACTTCCAAAATGGCGAAGGAAAAATCAGACCGGTTAAAAATCGAGGGAAGTATCTTGAAATGGGCGTGGGCGTAAGTGGCCTTGAGTGAAGAAGCGTCGCAATCGTCGGGAGCGTGCCGATCTCGATTCGGAATAAACTTTGATTTCAACAAAGCTGCAATCATCCAATAGAGACGCGTATTAAGGCCGCCAACGGCTTCCTAACGAGATACTAAGTCACCTTCAATGGATTTACGTAATACCGTTCTCTCTCTCTCGTAGAACCCAGCGACACGCGTAAGCTTACGAAAATTACTTCGACTGCTCGAAATTACTCGATACCAATCTGCGATCAGAGACGATTGTGATGTTACGATCGTTAGGGAATTATCGGCAGCTCTAGTGTTCCGCGCAAACAATGTTGCAGCTGAAGATGGAGCGCGATCTTCTCCCCCGTTGTTTCGGGAGAAGAGAAATTTTATCGCACTTTTATTTTTCCACTTTGTGTCTTGAATATTACAAGTCGAGAGATTGAACCATCTCTAATCTCCTATACTGTTCTTTGAACCTTCCCCAGCGATGGCGTTCCTCAGCATGTTCACATTTTGCGAAGAAGGTTACGCTCTCCCTGACGACGCGAAGGCGACCACCATGAAGGAAATAAAGGAGCCCAAGGAGATCAAAGAAGCAGCGACCGCGTCGAAGGACGTAAAGGATGCCATCAAGGCTGCCAAGGAGGCGAAGAAGAGTAAGAAGGACTGCGCTAAGGAATGCGACGACTTTTACGATCCTGTCTGCGTTCACGATCCTGCGGACGCCAATTTCAAGCCGAGGACCTTCGGCACGCAGTGCGCTCTGGACGTTCACAACTGCGAGATGGGAACAAGTGAGTAAAGCGGGAATAGAATCGGAGATAGACAGATAGAATTGCCGTGATAATTCAGACCTGCGTCTAACGATAAGCACTTTACATTGACTTTACATTGATGTTACTGATCGCTAATCATACTCTCGCATTGCAGAACTGATCGTGAAGAGCAAAGGAGAGTGCCCCGGATCCGGCGGAGTGAGATTGTCCTGAAGGATCGTCAGTCGTCGATTCGGCAGATCCATCGCGAAACGAAGCGTAGAATAGCAAACGTCCAGGCAAAACCGTGTTTTAGGCCGTTGTCGCGAATTTCCGTTTAGTCCGTAGCAGCTCTCTCGAATCGCGCTGCGAATCTTCCTCCGCATACACATATAAATATGTACGAGAACGTCAAGTAACACAACGCCGCGCGACGAGAGACCCGCTCCGACGATAACCGATTGCACGCCAAACTATACGCTGTATACGATACTCAATGCAAGAAGAGGCAAGAATGTATCTGTCTAATTAAATATTAACAATGAGCAACCATTGATCCTGTTTGGCATGATCACTACCTACCTCGCCGCGACTGGTGTTCGCCTCGGATGATTTATGTCAGTCTTGATGATGCTAAATATGTATGTATCGGTGCAAATTCGATCTGGCTTTCTGATCGTGGATGCGATTTCTCTCGCGACAGAAAAACCGAAAGGTCTTGACAGAATGGACTTTTGGAATACAATTGATGCGATTCTCAAAGCAGGCCGGTCGGTACTTTTCACTTCGAGACGCTTTCGACTCGCGCTCTTGTTTTTTCCGCACAATTTTCGTTTTGTATTACATATCTCGTGGAAAGGATATTTCGGGAAAATTTCGGCCGTCCGAATACACGCTTTCAAGTTGCAAATAATAATGCAAAAGTTTTGTTGAGGTTTGCACGACGATGAATTAAATTCCTGCTTATCGATTATACAAATCGATGCAAAGACAATTCAGTTCCACGCATACGTCACTATCGTTGGATCGATAATTACTTTAAAATTCTGACTAACCGCATCGTTTTTAGCTACGTTATTTATGGCTGCGAATTAATGCAGAAAGCGGGAACGTCCAAAGGAAAAAATGAGGTTTCGTCAGCTTGACATAATAGAGATAAAACTCTTCCATCATCAACATAATGGAAATTCCGAATTTCCGTTATCGACAAATAGAAATTCAATTTCCATCATGTATATGTAATGTAAGTTACAAACGTTCATTAATAAACGTTCATTATGTATACACAATAAAAAAATTTGTTAAATTATTAGCTGTCTCAATTACTCCTACTACTCATCCTCATCAAAATACTACTCATCAAAATAAAGTCTCGTTAATTCTCTTTACTGACGCATGCGCGATACGCATGTGTCAAGCTGTCAAAATGTCAGCTTTCTTTCCACACTAGGAAAAATGTATTGTTGCGTGAACCAAAATTTTGTTGTAACAACAAAATAATTTGGTTAAAATATGCCCAACAAAACTGTTTAGTTCGTGTAAACAAATATCTTGTTTGATTACGGTTTGTTCGTATAACGTAATACTTTTGTTATAGCAATCAAGAAGCTTTAATTGTATGAATTTTGTTAAAAATACTATAAGTTTTTCTTAATATACAAAATCTAAATTTTAGTGTACAGAAAGACAAAATAGTATCCATTGGGCATTATTTTAGTTTATGTAAAATAATATTTCGTTATTATGTAATTTTTATGGATAAAATAACTAAAATGCTTAATTTTTATATATGAAATTATATAAAATATTATATATGAAATCTAAGAACAAAATCATTTGGTCCAGAGAACAAAGCAGAAAAATATATTTAGTTGAGACAACTGAATATTTTATTATATAAAACAAGATATTTGGTTGCTATTAAAAAATGCCTCAACTAAACAGTTTTGTTAGAGATCTTAAATTTTTTTTCCTGGCAATATGTTTTTTCATTGTTTACTTATCGCACAGCTGAGTGTGCGCGCTCACCGATAAGCGTCTTGTTTTGCATAATGCAATTCTACCGCTTCTTTGCAACCTGCAATATCACACTTAACCGAATGATGTCGACACTCTCCGGACGAATAATGGTTACCGATTGATAAACAAATGCAAGAGTTTCCAACTCGTCTCCTAGATGGCCCTGAATCTCGAGGAAGGCTGGCGAATTTGAATCGCAACCGAGGAACCGATCAAATTCTACCGTGTACGCGATGTATTCCCAAAGTGCGTCTCGCTTCTTCCGGAAAATTTCACCGGGTCACGCAGGGTAAAAGGGGACAACAAAGAAGCTGTAATATTTTCATTCGCTGATAGCTTACGTTACAGCCTTACAGCTTTACTCTTACAGCTACTGTAGACGAGCCTTAAGAGTAAAGGCTCGTCTACATTAGCTGTAAGAGTAAGGCTGTAAGGTTGCAAGACACGAAATGAAATATTTTCATTCGCTGACAGCTTACGTTACAGCCTTACAGCTTTACTCTTACAGCTACTGTAGACGAGCCTTAAGAATAAAGGTCATTCTACAATACGTGTCGTAAGTTGTAAGCCGTAAGAATTGGCGAATCACAGTCGATTATTACAAAAATAATCGGCTATAATTGGTCAGTTCTTACGGCTTACAACTTACGACTCGTATTGTAGAATGACCTTAGGGCTGTAAGGCTCTAACGTAAGCTGTCAGCGAATGAAAATATTTCATTTCGTGTCTTGCAACCTTATAGCTTTACTCTTACAGCTAATGTAGACGAGCCTCTAGGAGTAACCGGTCAGATGCACCGTCGTGAAGTTAGCAGACAAATTGAAGATTTTCTAATTTTTTTTTTGTATCATTTGGGAATCATTTAGGGAAGTTTAGAAACATAGTCTCATAGTTTGGGAAATAATAGTTTACTAGTAGTAATTAATAAAAATTAATTAAGCGTTAAGTTAGTAGACAATGAAAGAAACATTTTTTTAAATTTTTAATTAACATAAAATTATTTGGGAAACACATCTGTAATGTTTTTAACGTTTGGGAAATAATAAGTTTTTATAATAATTGAAAACAAAGGCCGCGTTCAGTAGAACAAAGTGATCAGAGAGCGCTTAGTGATTATTGTCTGTGATTGGAGCATTCTTTTAGGCTGCGTTCCGTTTCACGCATCGAGCGCATCGATCGCAACCAATGCATTGCGCGCATTGATATCGTTCCGTTTTCGTTAATGCGCCTATGCGCTTTTGGAAACGGAACGACTTTTGATGCGTTTGATGTGAAAGGAAAAATGGATGCTACCATGGTCACAATGGACATCGAAACATTGACAACAATAGCCTTATTTTCATTAGTGAATGATGACAACAGAATTAGCAGCAGTAGTAGCAGTAGTAGTAGTGAGTCTATATTTTATCAAGAAATCTTGATCTGTAGAAAAATATTCACACACATGCATTAATTTAAAAATACAATTGAATTGTTTCTAAAACTTAAAAATTTCAATTTTACCTTTCGATGCTCTTAACGCGATCTCTTTTTCGAGAAACATAGTGATCATTTCGTTATCCACTAATACGGGGAATTCAACTTTGTCGACTTTGTCCATTGTACGTATCTGTGATTGTCTGTATGTTTAAAATAAAAAAATATCGGTACGTTAAATATATCAGTCGTCACGTCACGTTGTCAGTATTTAAATAGGGTTATATAAAAAATTATAAATACTAATCTGCGCATGCCCGCATCAACTGCTTCTAGTCCGAGCTGTAGTAGCTGATGCGCGCTTAATGCGATAGAGGTGGGGGAATTCTAGGGAATTCTATACGCCACCAATGCACGCATTAGCTGAAACGGAACGGTTCTCGATGCAGTTAATGCGCTCGATGCGTGAAACGGAACGGACCCCCAGATTCTTCATAGACCCAGAAGTATTTACCAATCAGGAGCGAGACTCAATGGAAAATCTAGTAATGTTGTCCAACTGTTGAGTCTGCTGAATGCAGCCTATGACTACGTTTACACGGCAAGGTTAAGATCATTCTATAATACGTGTCGTAAGTTGTAAGTCGTAAGGACTAACCAATTATAGCCGATTATTTTTGTAATAATCAACTGTGATTCGCTAATTCTTACGGCTTACAACTTACGACATATATTGTAGAATGACCTTTAATCCGGATTAGTAACAACCGTAGTTAGTGAATTCTTTGATTCGATTGGTATATTCTTTTAGATCTAAAAATATACTCTAATCGGATTCGAGACTGCACTAACTACAGTAGTTACTAAGCCGAAGTTAGAAGCTGTGTAAACGTAGTCCGTAAAACACCGTGTGTCGTTGGAATTACTTGCATATCTGTTTTTCTTTTATGAATTAATTAAAGTCGATTGTCCAGTGCTGAATTGTGAAAGAAAACAAAAGCACGAAAATGAGTAATTCAACTATTTCGGATCAATCACTAATGGATAAATCGATGCGAAGTGTCTTCGGTGAGTATATCTCATTTCACACAATTGACATTAATAACCATGTATAATATGCATTACAGTCGGGAATATCCCGTACGAGGCTACAGAGGAGAATCTGAAGGATATCTTTAGTGAAGTTGGACCAGTTCTTTCCTTCAAGTAAGTTAATTATCTTTTATTTCATTGGAAATATATATGTTATTTGCGGTTTTAAATTCTTCATACAACTATGAAAATAACATTTAGCTTTTATCTACATGTGCATTCTTTCAATTTTTGTACTAGATTGGTCTTTGATCGTGAGACTGGCAAACCTAAGGGATATGGCTTCTGTGAATACAAAGATCAAGAAACAGCTTTAAGCGCTATGAGAAATTTAAATGGATATGAGATTGGTGGAAGAACATTGCGCGTAGACAATGCATGTACAGAAAAAAGTCGAATGGAGATGCAAAGTTTATTGCAAGGACAGAATACTGAGAATCCTTATGGGGAAGCAGTTCAGTCAGATAAGGCACCAGAAGCAATTAGCAAAGCTGTAGCATCTCTACCACCAGAGCAGATGTTTGAATTGATGAAACAAATGAAACTTTGTGTACAAAATAATCCTAATGAAGCACGTCAAATGCTACTCCAAAATCCTCAATTGGCATATGCTTTGCTTCAAGCACAGGTAGTAATGAGAATAGTCGATCCTCATACAGCAGTCAACATGTTGCATAAAGCCAATCCTATTCCGGGTATATTAGCACCCACGGACAAATCTGTAGTGCATCCCATTCAACCACGGATTGAAGAACCATGGGCACCTCGACCTACACCAGCTGTCAATGCTCCAGCACCTATTTTTGCAGGTAATAAAGGAAACATACTTCAATAATGGTATCTAAAGTCCTAAGAGTTGTATGTTGAAATATCAATATTTTATATCGGAATTGGTTTTATATTGGACTTTCAATTTTGAACTAAGCCTTTAATAACTTATTGTTTGTCTTACCTTAATAAAACATTCACAACTGCTCTGCAAAAAAGAAAAAGAATAGCAGATTTCATTTGAAACTCTGTCAAAATAGGTCAAGATGTGGATCTTCGAACACTGGACAGACAAATAGATCCACGATTGGCTAGAATGGATCAAGATTTGAGAGCACCTCCTCAAACTCAACCTACTCCAGTCAGCGCACCACCAGTAATATCTGTTGCCGCTGATCCAAGGGCTTCAAATACATTTAATCTTACAGACAAGTGAGTGTGTTACCTCGTGGTGATTTGTGTCAACAAGTTCATTATAAATTGTGTTACTGAAGATGCTCTTTTTTGCAGCAGCATTCCTGTGGAGGGAATTGAGAGGTGTTTAACACATATATTTAGAATAATTCTGATTGTTATTCACTGTCATACTAAGTCATTGTTCATTTCAGTTTCTGTCGTGATCCAAGAGCTGATAGATTTGGTAGAGATCCGAGAGATCCTAGAGACCCAAGGATGCCTATTGATCCCAGAATTACTAAAGCTAATCGTATGTTTAGTCAAGTTTCCTTTTTATCGCATGTACAAATTAATCAGCTTTAATATATGTTTAATGAATCTATAGAATCCATTTTTTAATGAGACAATATTGCAATGAATTGTTACATTTTTAAATCTTATGATAAAATCTTCAATTAGCGGTTCCTGTGGCACCACCGATTGTGCCAAGACCGGTTGCTGCACCAACAATACCAACGCCAAGTACTGTAACGGGTAATGCGGCTAGTTCTGCTGCCGTACTCTCGCAGTCCGCGAGTTCTGCCACATCGAGACTCATGGCTGGAATGTCTTCAGCGGGAAATATTCCCAGCGGTGCATCAGATCAAGAAAAGGTATGTCACACACATACGTACTGTAAGTGTATTTAAAATATATACAAAGAGAAAAAGAGAATTATCCAAAAGATATATTTTTATTTGAGACACAAATCAAAGTTTTCACTTATGTTTTTAAATATAAGTAAATAAGATTAAATGGCTATAATTATCTTATGGAAACTAAAACAAAATACAGAAAGATATATGTCAAGACTCATAAACGTAATAGATTCATATTGTGGTCATACATATTGAAAGAAAATAAAAGAAATATTGTATGTATTATAACTATATAGGAAGTCCCAAAGTTATCGTATATTGCAACAACATTTGTTGGAATATAATTATTCTAATTACTTACAAGAAGTTAAAACTTAATATAACTTTTACACCAAAATAACATAAAAATGAAGCTTTGGAATGGTGATTATGTCAAGTTTTCTTAGGTGCGAAAACGTGGAAAGATTTAAGTTTCCATTGCAAAACACTATCACTACTTTGATCACGCTGTTAAAGTATCGCACGATAGTTCCGAAATATCCTATACATAAAGAAATTATAAATCTGTTTTCTTCGCAGGCGGCTTTGATAATGCAAGTGCTGCAATTGTCAGATGAACAAATTGCAATGCTTCCACCTGAACAGAGGCAAAGTATTCTAGTGCTAAAGGAACAAATTGCAAAGAGTACTCAACGTTGATGTGTTTTCATCAATTTCTAAATATCTTTGACAATGTATGATGTAACGATGTACGATATATATCTATCAATACATATACTATCAACACATTTTCATATATAATAAAAATTTCGTTTCTCCATTAGTCCTAAATCTTACTTTCTAAACTCGGCAGGTGATTTAGAACTTACGAATTTTTTAAGATGGTTTTTAAACATGAGTTTTGCAAATTTCCAATTAATTTCAATATTAGATGATACGAAAAATTACAAACTAAATTTTGTCACAAGATTAAATATATAGTTTATCTAAAACTGAATTTCATTAATTCAAACTTACTATTCTATTTACATTTAATAAAGAAAAATAATGTTCATAAATGTATAATAACGGAAATGATCATAATGAGTATATGTACGCACGCACACTTTAATCATCTTTAGACTTCTTATACTGGTACAAACCCTCGTCAATTAAGTGCGCATACAAAAGTTTTTGGCACGTTTTGTCCTCGTATATTTCTGCCACCATCATATTGTCACGTATTTCCTGCAATTGTATTTAATTGTGATCTATTCCTATATTAATTAACCTATATTAATTACTCAAACGAATGAATTTTCTAAAAAGAGAAAGAAAAGTACCTTAACTCGAGCCACGACTGCTGTGTTATATATTTTATCTAACTGTGACGCTAGTAGATCTATATCGTCAGACACGAATTCAAGGTTCCAAAATTTGCATTCGATAGCCATGGCGGGCACTTCTATCCATTCTTGCTTTGGTACACGTAAATCATGATTCCTGTAAGGTATATATTGATGAATTATTATATTATTATGAATCAGATGAGATCCACAAGTTGTATAGATAAGACATTAATATTTTACTTACTCTATTGATAAATCTAGCATCTTATGTTCATTATTACCATAATCAATATAATGCAGCATAACGTCTACTGACTGATTGTCCGAACTTTTTTCGCTTTGAGTGATAATACATCTATACCATTGGTCATCAGTAAACTTCGCTATGCATGGAGTATCTGAGGAAAATAGAATATTAATTAACGATTATTATCGTCGGCGCTACTCTGAGCGAATTCACAGTCTTGCTTAATGCAAATTGCAACTCACAATTCTTAAAAAATTTAATTAACGGTCGAGAAGATGCATTCTTTTGTATGTCCAACATTATAGCTTCATATTGCAGATAGTAATCATGCAATACCTGAAAGAGGAATGCATCTGCAATAATTATGCAACATCCGAGAATCGGAGACATACGAATATCCCCGCTAAAATATAACTACTAGAGATGTGCGAATCAAGAATTTTTATGTCGAATCGAATCGAATCGAATCTCATTTTTTTAATTCGAATTCGAATCGAATCGAATCTGCGAAATTTCATTCGAATTCGAATCGAATCGTTAAAAAACTTAACATGACTATTAAACATGCACATAATGATGGAAGATTTTAATATGAAAGGGGATATTGATATTGTAATATCATCTTACAATAAAATATATATTTAAATATTTAAAGTAATTTATAATTAAGTTATTAATTATAAATTGAGTTAATTACAAGTTAAGGGTTCAAATATACAGGCCCAGATGGCTCGTTTTGTACCTGATGCATGTAAATATAATGCACGTTAATATATTTTATTCGTAATTGAATCTTCGATTCGAAATTTTCGAATTATTCGGATTCGAATCATAGGAATTCGGATTCGAATTCGAATAGTTCGCACATCTCTAATAACTACAATAGCTGTAAATTTGTAGATTTTGGGATAGATGTACTCACGTGAGAGAATATGTCGTCGTCGTTCTCCGCCAATTGCGCGTATGAGGTAGTAGAATTTATATTACAACATAATATCACTTCGATATACTTCGTATCCTGCGGAATGCTCAACGACTTGTATCCGCTGAAGAAGTTCTCTTCCTCGAGCGATTCATTCTGCGGCGTCGAAGAGATTACGAAATCATCCGCGATGAATATGTCCGGCCATGAAATATTCTGGAAGTCGGTTAGCCCCTTGTCGTCGTTGTACTTGGACTCCTCGGCTGTCTCGGCCAAAGTGCCGCTGATCACGTTCTCTTTTAACATAACTTCCTGCGTTTCTGATTTTAACGATTTCTGTGAAGTGTCGGCGATCGTAACGTTGTCAGTTATTTCTTCAACAGCGGAATTTCGAACGGAGCTTGATGTTGAGTCGGGCGCTTTTTCTTCATGTATCGCGTTGTTCCATTCTTTGGGTTCAATTTTAATTTTCATATCTGACAAATATTTGTACTCTGAGAGCAATTTAAGAATATTGCGACGTTCTTCTAATAGTTTTATTGATACCTGCAAAATACGAGCACGATGCTTATTCCTGCTTGATATCGACCACGAATTATTGTTATCCGATATTTTTAAAGTAAAAGTTTACGTATATTCATGAACTTTTGACATTGCCTTTTGACATGAATATTACTTACAATCAAATGCGTGGGTAACCGCTGTAGAATGCACACTTCACATTTTTTATCAACAAGAAGAAAATGCAATCGATCTAAATCATGCAACATCCAATTGCCACTTGCGGTTTCCTATTGTAGATACATAGAAAAAAGTTCAGAAAATCGTTGATAAGTGAGAAAAAATAAGAGATATAGAATTATATATATAATTAATATATATATATATATATATAATATAAAATAATATATAAAATTAAAATGACTATAGAGAAAGAGAGATATATCACCGGACTTAGACCGCTAATGACACATTTGGTACACTGTATAGGAATATGATCCATTTTAATGTTTTTCGTCGCACAAGAAATATTACATTCCTCTACATTTCCATAATCGACGAATTCTATCTGAAAACACAAGTCATGAGTTTTAGTAGATATCGTGAAGCCGACAATTGAAAATAATAAATGAAAGATTTCACTGTTCCTCACCTGCAAAAGAGTTCCGGAAACTTTGAGCACTCTACCGCGGTACCATTTATTGTTAATATGATATTTCGCGATACATATATCCCCTTTCTCCCAATTCTTTTCTATTTTGATTTCCTTAGATAAGAAATGACTTTCCAATTCATATTCTATGAAATTAATTAACTGGGCATCTGATAGAAACGGGAAACAAATAGTTTAGAGGAAAGTTAATAATACAGCTTTTAGGCAACATTGTTACAAAAACATGAACAATAAGATTCAACGGCAAGTGTGAATCGATTACTCTATGTGAACGCACGGAAAAAGAGAAGCTTTGTATTATTTATAATGCATTTTATATAATCATATCGCGCGCTGCTATATGTCACATCGTTAAAATTATTTAATCAAAACGACATACTCTGTTTCAAGGAATGTAAATACACAGCACCATCGTTGTCTACGTATGTCGGTATAGCATGGAATACTTCTTCTACTATTTCAACCGGCGGTAGCCAATCAGATTGCATCTTCGAACAATCGAGTTTCTTCTCCGATATGCCAGCGCTAATATTTTGATCTAACAATTCGTTTTCGGACGATGTCGATGAGTCATCGATCTTGCAATTGACGCTGCGACAAGCGTTTTTATTAATCCACTGTATATCATTCTGTTCGTCACTCGACACAAGTCGATGACTGTTCAGCAATTGTCGCTTGAATTCCAAAACAAGAACCGAGTCCGTCTTGGAGAAGTAACTGTGACAGTGAGTCAAAAATGATGAATCAAGAATCATGATAAATAAGTATAAGATATATATTATACATCACAATTGATTGGATTGCTGACAACTGTGAATTAAATATTGGATTTAACGTACTCTTTAATAGGTAAAGCGACGCCATTCTCCACCAACATTCTGTTGACAGAATTAATTTCCACTTTGCTCGGCGCCAACGGTCCCGGTATTTTTATCTGTTTTACCCAAAGTTCTACAGGAATCACGTTATCGCATGTCTCTTGCTGAACCTGAAAGTACACAAAGTATAACTCACCATGTATACATACATAATTCACTATACTCTCCAACTTGAGAGACGAGTGACTCACCAGTTTAGTGATGTAAAATTTGCAGCGTGAATTTGTACGTATAATGTCAGTCAATGTTGAGCAGGACAATGATGGCCATATGGACGATCCACCGCAGGGCAGAATGCCAGCCAGTTTCACTTTGAAGCAATGCGCTGGTTGTTTCGTGAATTTTGGATGCAGCACCTGTATGTCCTTCATCGTCACCGTCTCGTCGATGCCTATGTCGCAGAAGTAAACCAACACCTCTGTCGGAGATTTTATCTTCAAGATCTGCGCGCGGAAGTAGCTCTTGTCTTTCGCAGAGTACACGGCGCATAGCGCGTTCTCAGCCCAATTGTCTCGTGCCTCGGAGCAGTAGCTATTGTAGAACTGTTGCATCGCTGTAATTAGGTTTTCATTCGATTCCTTGTGATCTGTTTGCGCAACGTAGATGCAGTCCGGTGTGACCAATCGTTTTATGCACACCTCCATTTTGAAAGGATCTTTGATCGTCTCTTCTTCCTGGACGGATTTAGTATCGGACTCTGACTTTATCAATGAGAGCTCTTTGATAGAAGAGTCTATCGATTCTAATGTATCGATATTATGTGGAACAATCTTTTTAGTGTGTTGTGATTTGTTGTGATCGCTATCGCATTCCAATGAAAAAAGAGGGAGAAATCATTTCGACAATTTAGATAGGTAAATTGGCTCGTCTAAAATACTGAATGTTTGCATGAAAAATTTTATACAAAAACACGTTACCGATTAGTGACGACTCCTTTGGATTTTAACAGTCGGCTTACGTCCGAAATACCAGCTAGATTCATACAACCGACATATCCATCGTTTATTTTCTTTCGAGGGATCACATTGACACTAATTACACCATCGAAGATGTTCGACAGCGTATCAATTGCTTCTGTTTTCCATTTTCCATCGGGATCGGGACTCACGTACATTAACGCTATTCTTATTGCCTATTAGACGAAAGGTCAACAAACAATAAATATATTGGCTTACTTTTATGTTAAGAAATGTCGATTTCTATGTGTTTGTCTTTTGTACAGAATATCAGAGGAAATGGTAAATAGAAACATCGCTTCATTATTGTGTGAACAGTCTTACCTGTGCTTTATATTGAGTGTATTTATACGGAATCATTCGCAATAGGTCGCAACTTAGAGTAATGGTATGCCCTAAATCCACGTAAAAGACTTCAACTTCATCCTTGGAAATTATTTTCACAATTTCACAGCGATGCCAAATATCGTCCAAGTATTGTGCTATGCATGGTAAACCTGTGCGATAAATTCAGAAAAGAATCAATTTACTCGAATTCCTTCTTCAAGGAGATACTTTCAAAGGAGATGGTTTTCACATATAACGATATTAAAGATGACAATGAAATATTGCATACTCAGAATAATAATGAAATAAACACTAATCGGACACAAATGATTTTATTATCCTTGAAAATTTTAATAAATTTTTTACGATGCTTGATAAATTTCTTTTTACAATTCCTGTTACCAAATTGAGATAAATGTGTTGATAATATTTAACGAGTTAACGTTAATTGGCTGACAAGAGATTCGCGACTGTCTTGATAGAAATATTTATAATCATAAGACTAACCTTCCTTGGGCGTACTAATAATCGGTGGCTCAGTGTTGTTTTCACAATATTCATTTAACTCATCCAACAGTTTCATATATTCAACTTGCCGTTGTCCTTTCTGCACAGATTTACACGATGCGGAATGATAAAAAAAAATGATGCAATTTCAGAGCGAGAGGTAGTACCAGATATCGTGATACGTCATTGAATCTTACCTTTGAAACGTAAATTTTAGCCGGTGACTTGACGTGGGTGATGACAACAGACGTTACCTTATTTAACATAAGTTCTTCTCTTTGATACGCGTAAGCGATATTCGCTAGACGCATCTGCAAAGATAAACTCAAATGTCATGTCATGAATACACGGTGACCGATGAGCACAAAATGTAAAACGTGACTCCGCTGACATACCTGGGCCGTCGAAGTATTGCTACGCGCGTGTTTCATGAATATCATAGCATTACATATCGATTGCGGGCCCATGCTGTTGTCTTTCGAGGAGGTGGTACAAATGTCCACGTGCAGTATGTCCGTGTTGTGCTTAACGATGTGCATAAACACCGAGCTAAAGTACAAACGCATTCGCAATTAGCGGAATTTGACTATCGCACGGATCTCCGAAGAGATACGATCAACGCGATGAATCGATCCGCGAATGGGCCGATCACTCACACATCTCGCAGTAACTTGATGAAATCCTTCGTGCTCTTGTTCGTCCACGTATTCTTCAAGGGTACTATGCCGTGTAAACAGCACTGGATCGCTTGTGGTTTTAACTTCAGGTGCTCGTCCTTAATATTCCATATCCTTGAGTTCGTCACGTGTTGCTCTTTGTAGCCGTAATCTATGTAAAATATATCATACGTCGTCTCAAACGAGTTGCTCGTATTCACTGCGATCACACGCCCTCGGTTCCAAGAATACTTCACCAGTTGCTTGACGACGCACATGTCATCTGTAACGATGAGAGCTCGGTGATGATAATAAACGCGCGAGTAATAATTCAACCACGATGGTTGAATTCAATCTCATGCTCTTACCTTGCTGAAGTTCAACCGAATTGTTCTCGCAGGTTTCCGCGTATGCTTGCAAGTCTTTCTCCAGTTGAATGAATTTCGCCTTTGAGCTGAGATAGCGGACGAAGAATAACGATGGACTGACGATGTGTGTTACCTCTACTTGATGCTTATTAACGTCTTCTGAAAAAAAGAAGGACCTATTAGAGCGAGAATCGAAGATCACATAGAGAGATCAACTTACTGTCTTCGTGTGTCTTTTCCGGCTGGGAGGTCTGCGTCACTGTTGATACGTTCGATGCGACCAGTGTATTCTGCGTTGGCGATTTGATCGCTTTTAGCAACGAAGTTTCATTAAATATATCTGTCAGGAAGATGGTGGTTCAATCAATAGGATCATATTAGTTAAACATAGAAAATGTCGAGTATATTGCTAAGCAATTATCAATTAAATTATGGAATTATCAATTAAATTATGGAACTTATCGAGGGGAATTATACAGCATTTGTCTGCAGGTGCAGGCAAAGTCTGAAGGTGCGGACACATAATCAGAACAATGTTCTTACTTCCGATGAAGTCTTTCGCCACGGGCTCCAACACGTAGTCTTCCGGTAACACTTCAGTCCGTACAAGTTGGTAGCGTGATACTTGCGGCACTTGAAGCGTACAGTGATTTTCCATCAGTGGAATAATCTCTTCGTCGATGGTAAACCTGTGAAGAAAGAATTCGTGAGCAGAGTCGCTGGGCAATGGTCGGCCATTCATCGATATTAAAAATGTTCTTCCCCCGTGATTAATTTGTTTAAGTATCCAGATGTTTTATTTTCCTAATTACTAATTTGCTTAAATGTTAAAACTGGCGAAAGCTACGTGGATCTAGCGTGAGAGAATAACGGGGAACAACAAGCGCGTCAACCCAAGCGTGTCATTTTGCACATCGATTCTTTGCACACCTTTTTTATTCGTTCGAACTTGATGCCCACGACGCGGGCATTTTCTGACTGTTCGCTCGTTCACGAGCGAAATTCGCGACACGCGACTCGCCGATTGCCTCCGTCTTCCGCAAGCACGCAGCAGAATTAATCGATATACTACGGTACTCGCAGCACGAGCGAGTCAAAACTTTGTGACTGAGGGCCTGTCTCCGTTGCGCTGAGGAAATGCGTCGTCCCCTCTTGCCCGCACGGTTAATTGACTCGACCGCCTCGTACTTTCGCGGAAGCGATGAGCAGAATCGGTGAAGTCGCGTGCCAGAACTCCCTCCTTCCTTTTCTCCTCCTTCTTCTCCTCTCTCGTTAGACGAGACTCGCTTTTATCAATCACTTACGACATCGCCTCGTCTTCAATATAATTATTACGAATCACGTGACAAGGAAGATCTGCCATTTCGCTGAGGACCTTTATCGCGTTTCGCATGTCCACTTTGTCAAAATTGTTGGCCGCGTAGGAAGCCATCTGGAGAAAGCAAAGTCAAGTTCGACGTGAGTTGCAACGAATTAAATTAAAAAAATGTGCGCATTTTGTGAATAATAAGCAAATCGTCGGCCGATTATTTCCAACAATTGTACTTTTCATTCCCGAACAACAACGTACCGTCACCGCGATGTTCAATTGTTCCTCATGCGCACGAAGCTGCACCTCAACCTCCGCCAAGTTATTTTTCAGACTGTTGCGCCGTTGCTGCAGCTGGTTCATTAATTCCGCTTCCAGATTTTGGAGGACGCCGTGCAGCCGCGCGAAGTGCTTGGTGATTATCATCTCGACGTCGTCGCATTCTTGCGGCTCGTACGTCGATATTAAAGTCGATTTAAGCTTCTGAAACACAGAAGAATGCACAAGTCGTTACTGCAACGCTCGCTCTGTCTGCTGTCATTTCATCACGATTTGCAGGATAGTTTTGCGGAGGTGCAAATGAGGAAAGACACGAAGTCCTAATGGGATAAATATTGGCTCCGTGAAAAAGTTCGATTCGATTTTCCTGCTTCTTCGAGGGTGAACCGACCGCTTCCCACGTTTCGCGACAGACTGCGTTCTTTTTACACACAGGAGGAAAAGATCCTCCTAGTTTATGCAGCTGAATGAGTAGGCATCAGACGAGAAATGATATCTCTGCTACCGCGATGGAAGAAATTCGTCTCAAAATTCGATTGAGACGATTCAGAACAATTGATCGAGAATTAGAAATCCCCAATAGGAATCTTTCTGTTTCACAAGCGAGTGTTTCATTTAATTTCCATCTTTCCCAGCAACGGAAAATCCAAGCAAACTAGCTTTGTGAAGTCAGCCCGCGAATTAAAAAAAAAAATTTTTTTCTTGCACTAAACATGTACCAAATTGTTTGTAGAAATATGTAGTGAAAGAATTTTCGTTTGTAGTTATTCAGGAAAAAAGTTACAACCCCTCTAACAAGGAGAGTGACACAACGGTCCCTCACCGACTTGAATGGGCTTCGGATATGTTGTAGAACATTAAAAACTAAGGGACATGTATTTTTTTATATCGGCTTCGGAACATGTTTGGGGGGTGAAACCACCCCTTGAAAAAATAGCTATTATCGTTTTTAGCAAATATTTTCTAAATTATGAGTTATATGAAAAAAAGTTTCAGATAAAAGTTTTGCAATATTTTATGCTCTTTGCAACCATGTGTTGAATTTTTTAAAATTTCAAATGTTGGACTACTCTCCCCCCCTCTCTCGTTACTCTGGCAAAATTTTTAAGTTTTTGTAAGGACAAAAATTGTAGAACATTAAATACTAAATCCATCTATATATAATATTAGAAGATGGTATTTAATATTTTGGACAAAAGCAATGAGAAATCGTCATGGTATATGTGCCGCGCTGCCTGAGTAGATAGATACTGTAGGTAGGTACGCTGTGATATTTCTCTACAATTGCACTATGCTTCACGACTGCTTGTGCATATTTTCTTATGCTACAATTAATCGTAATGATATGATATACAATGTATTACACGAAATAAAAATGCTTGATGAAAACATAAAGAAAAGAACAATTTGCATATAACAGTAGCAAATGTGTGTGCAGCATCGCTATTTGTACAAAAGCTTCAAACGCATATTTTCTTCATTTAATGTATAAAATTTATGTTCACTACAATCTGAAAGGTATGTCGATTAAGGATAATTAAAATGATTAAAAAAGTATTTCATGCAATACACGTGAAATAATGAATCACATTATCATCAGCCTAATTAGAAAACCTCCTCACTTCAATTTTTGACAAAATTGAGATACTCATTTTGTTTGATTTATCTCGTCGACTTTGATCGAATAAAATGAGTCTCAATTTTGTCAAAAATTGGAATTAAGAGGTTTTTTAACTCAACCGGTGTTTCGAATTCGCATGGCCTACTCTGTAAATATCCACTTTTAAACCATGCATATTTAAATAAATTGTGAAATCTGGGTGACAAGAATTGATGACTGCAGTTTTAAAATATTGTTTCTAACATGAAGATCAATTGTAAGGTCTAATAGCATTACAATATCAGAAAAATGTTTCATAAAATTTTTCCATAATCGGAAGCCTACATCTAATGGTTGTATTTTTCCCGTTGTACCGGCCGGAATGGTTAGGAAAACAATATCCGATCTAGTTTCCTGAATTACATTGGGACAATGTCCACTCCATGAATCTAATAATAATACGGATTGTGGCCCGACATTCGAAAAAAATATTTCTCTCAACCAGGTTTTTATATAATCTGATGTCAATTTACCTGATTTGGAAGCTATTACAAAAATATTAGGAGCATTGAATAAATTTTCCTGTACTCGTGGACCGAACGTTCCTGTTGGTTCTTTTAATACAATTAACAGAGGCGACAATAATCTACCATCAGCGGAAATAGTCGGCTGTACGGTATAACTATGCGTGGTTGCTGATACAGATTGTACTATACGGATTCTATTTTCTTTGTATCTTTTTGTGCTAAGGTACGACCGGTGTAAAGTTCTAATTGGAACCCACTCTGATCTGAATTGTAGATATTTTCCACCCCGTATCGATTAATATAATATTTGACATTTGTAATAAATGTATCGCATTTATTTTCTAATTCTGATTTGGATAACAAGGATTTTTTCGTGACAAATTTGGTTATTCTCCTAGACACAATATTATGTTTCTTTTTGAATCTTTGTATCCAGCTAGGTAATGCTATGAATCCAGGCATATTTTCCTCTTCTTGTGCTCCATTAGCCCATCGAGCAATGTTAATATCATGAATAATGACTCCTTTTTCAAGTGCTTCAGCGAAACGGTTTAATGTATATTCAGAAATTGCTTTTAATTTTTCATTTCTGCTACCACCTGCATTGATATAGTCCTCCCATCGTCGTAATTGTCGAATTGATGTAACTTTTTTGTACCTTCGTCTAACTCCTTCAATCGTTCTTGGTCTTATTTTACCGCTCTTCCAGAATTCCACAGCTTTCCTTTTATAGTCACTTGATATTTCTGCTTCAACATAAGTACAAATAACTTCTTCTGGAAGACAATATTCATCTTCATCATGCTCCAACAAATCAACTCTTTCCGTCTGTGCGGGATCTCATTTGTATCATAGAAATCAAGTGTTTCCTCCTCTTCTATTAGAAAGTCCATTTTATTTTCCATGTCTGTGAGCATATTTACAATCTTCTCCTTCACTTCCATTTCTTCCGAAGTTAGTAGAACCGGAGTTTTTAGAAGGTTACGAGCAGTGAATGTTGCGTATAGCAATAGTATAACATCCCATGGGTTAAATGGAATCATTCTACAAAATATTAAAATTTAACTATTGTTTAATGCTGCTCCGGTCTTCCGTATATATTATAATATTAATAACTTCACAAAGTGTATAATAATTTAAATCAGGATTGAGTAAGTTAACTTTTTTTTAACTAAGTTAAGTTAAAGTTAATGCCTTGAAAATTTAACTTAGTTAAGTTACTAGTTAATTTATAATGAAGTTAATTGAATTAAAAGTTAAGCTAATAAAAAAAAAAGTAATTGAAAAATTAAAAGTTAAATTTGTTTCACTTCATAATCTTAGGGTTTCAGTTTTACGAATAACGGAAAAAAACAAATATACACTTTATTTAGAACCTTTTTTTATATATTTACAGATACTTATTAAATTTAAGTAATAAAGCCATTTCAAAATTTTTATCAGACATTTTTCCTCAAAGATTGTCGAAAACGAGTCCTCCTGCACTAAACAGCCGTTCGACGTGAGCTGAAGATGGTATTGACGTGTTATATTTTATAAAAGCATGTTTGAGCGCATTAGGAAAATCTTTTTCTGTCACAAATGTATCGGTCGACAAGTAGGTTTGAATAATACGATCAGTTATAATCGTGTTTTCGTCTCGATTTTTGTCTAGCGTCTTGTTAAATATAAAAAAATTGTTGGTTTTACGTAAGACTTGTTCTTTGGATATATTTATATGCACTGCATGGTTTTCGGTATTAAACTTCTGAACACTCGATTTTAAAAGTTCGATAACCTCTATTTTTTTATTTTCATCCTGTATCCAGCGTAATTTAAAATCCGGTATCAAACAGGCAGCAATTCTCAATTCGTTGTGTTTATAGACATGGTGAAATCTAAAAATATACATGATATATTCTTCTATATTATGTAATGTAAAGAGGAAAATAACAATAAAATTATTCAATGACAATTTTATAATTTTTTATCTCTTGTATATGAATATCATATTATAATCGTTATAACAAACCTTTTGCGAATACCTTCCGGGAGGGCATTTATTAATGGTTTTACATAAAGTGTCTGAGTTAGTTTTTGATTCAAATGTTCTTCGATTGATAATAACATAGGCAATAAATATCCCATAAAAACATGTTTGTTTCCTTGTAAGATATCTAGACCTTTGGCAACAGGTTTCATTACCTAGAATGTGAAACAAAATTAGCATATTGTTTGTATAACGTAAAAAAATAAATATTAGGATATAATTACGTAATAAATAAATCATTTATATATTATTACTATAATTTTACAGAAAACAAGAGCAAAACCATTACCGTGCAATATTCTTTAAGGAAGTCAATTTCAGTAGGAGTTAAAGTGGGAACTTTTAAGGAAGAAGTTAGAGTGTTCACTTACTTAATATTGTCCGTTAGCTTCACTATAGCATCATAGAACGAATTCCATCTAAATGACATGCAAGTAAAAAGTAAAAACTGAAACCATTCACAACAAATTAAGAAACTTTCATAAATAGTTTATATAAATGTTAGGATAACTGAAAAAAACTTGAAAAAAAAAACGAAAAATGCTCCTATAAGAACAATATTAAATTCCAAGGCATGTGCTAATATTAATCGATTGGGTTTATCTTTTGAACACTTCATTAAAAGATAATTGGAATGTGGGAGCATAAATATATTTAAAAAGTATTAACCTCCTTAATGTACACATAAAAAAATATCGATATAATTATTTCCCATTAATATTAATTCTTAATTGTTACCTTGTAGCGTTTGGAACTTTTAAGTATTTCCCAAGACTTTTTTTAACCATGTCTGCTGCGACGGCCGATTGATTTTGCTTGTTGAAGATAACTTGACATTTTGCGAATGCTCTTTTACTAATTCCTTTGTACTTAGTATCTTTCTCAGCGCAAGTCGTATCGACGGTACTAACTAAATTTAACGTATGAGAAGCACATCTTTGTTGAGGTGGTAATCTATAGTTTTCTTCGCTATTGGTTAACAATTCTGAAATTTCAACAGATTTTAGATATTTTCTAGGTTCGTTTTCTGTTCCATCCTCTTCTGCAATCTCACTGTACACTCTGCAAATATTAATGGTATTATTAATTCCACAATATTAACTATTAAACCCCTTTAAATTACAAAATTACTTTTTTTATTTATTTTCTAACTTTCCGTTAAATGTAAATATATAATAACTACGTAATTAAATTCACACGTAATAATACTTACCTGAAAGCTTTTTCAAAATTTCTAGCATTATCCGTTACAATGCATACTGTCTTATCTTGGATATTAAATTCAATTAATATCAGTTCAACTGTCTTTGCGAGAATCTCGTATGTATGTTTTCCTTCAAGTCGACAGCACGCAAGTCCTTTTGACTTTCTCTCTAGAGTATCATGATCCAACCAGTGTATTGTTATGTCCAAATAGGATCTTACGATGAAAATATAATAATTCGATCATTGTCTAATAACCGTGAATAAAAAGAGACGATTTATATATAAAATTGTTTATAAAAAATAGACCGATGACTATCTTCTAAATGCTGTCCAGCAATCTGCCGTTACACACACCCATTCTTCTTTTTTTAGCTCTTCGATCATTTCTATTTTCATTTTTTTCGAACGTTTTATCAAGATGCATCATAAGAGTTTTGCGAGTCATAGGTGTTTGATGAATTGTTATTTCACAAAACTCGATAAATACTTTATGCTCAACAAGTGAAAATGCAGATGCAGTATTGATAACAAGCTCTAAAGTGACTTGGTCAAACATTTGCTTAGTTAAAAAGTTATCTCTTTTCCGAGACTATTCAACCTCTTTTGCTTTAGTTTTGGCTCATCAGATTTTTCATGTATTAAATTTCTTTTAACTGCTTGTGGTCTATTTTTCGAAACTTTGTTAAAATCGTCTAATTTGCTAGGATGTAACAAGATTTTTCAAGTGATAATTAAATATGATATATGAGTACCGTAACTTAATTCAAATAATTTAGATCGTTGCATTATTAAATAAATTACTCAATTTGCGCCAGAAAGTGAATAATTCTTTGCAAAATTTGAGTACAAAGATACATAAAAAATAAAAATCTAAATTTTGTTCGCGTCATATTTCATAACAGAAATAAGTAAAATATTTAACAAATAACTACGAAAAAAAAAATAATGTTGAGAAATAAAATAAAAGACGGTTATATAATCTAACTTAACTTAGTTTTTTTTCGTTTCAACAATTTTAGAACAATACCGCGACACTTTTCCGCGATTTGATAGCAATCTAAATACAATCGGTTATAAACATAACCTAAATGTTTTTTCCTATTTATCATGATACATATTTATTATATTAATAACATACCTTAATATGCGTTCTTAAATTCGAGTTTGAAGATACTGACGCCGATATGTATTTTTTCTTAGGTTTGCATAGCAAGCATTGAAATAACAGTTTTCTAGTTTTTTCATCATTAGAGTTAAACTCGAAAAAATCGCGAAGGTGAGACCACGTACTTAACACGCTTTCGCGATTAAATTTCTCATTCGATGTAGACGAATCAAATTCGTCAACAATGTTAACACTCATTGCACAAAACCTCAGAGACTCAGGATCATCGTAAACTGCGTTGAATAATAAACGTTTGGTATAGAGGTGCTGTCACATGATGAGCGTCGAGCATCCAATGTCAAGCGTCGATCCAATCAGCGGACAAGAATCAAACTTCTGTCGCAAACAATTCATTGCTCGCTGATTGTTGACGCTTATCATATGACCACCTTGTTCTTCATCTTTTTCTCCAATATATGGCTCTGGATGTCATAACAAGCTGACAAGTTCCCTACATCATTCTTCGATTAAGATCAATTAGAGTACGGATGTTACCATCCAAACACAAAAATTAATGAATTAGTAAAACTCAATCCTAACGGCTCGAAGGTTGAACCGGAACTATAGGCCTGTTCGTTTTGTCTGCACTGCTGAACTGGTGCATTAAGTTAAAGTGAGACAAACGTAGGTTTTCTCAGTCCAACTTGTTACACCAGTTCAGCAGTGCAGACAAAACAAACAGTCCTAATGACAGCACGTTAAGGTAGAATCTAGATCGATTAAGGCCCGTTTCCATCAACATCTTTAACGTCGATTAAATCTTAACTTTAATTTAAGTCTTTGTCTAAAGACAATTTAAATTCAGGTTAAGATTTAATCGACATTGGCGAAATTGGGCATAAAAGTACTTTTTCACGAGTCGCTAAACCCTCTCCTGATTTTTCATCTGCAAGAAAAATAATCAACTGTGATTGGTCAATTTTCTTATCTTATGACTTATGACTTTACGACTTCTCTTGTAGGTATGAAACTAGCCGTTTGAGCGATAAAATAAGTTATATGATTGATCAAACCCAATCAGAAGACAATCCATTGTCTTCAGATGCTCTACGGATCATTTTATTGGTTGATTATCTGAAGATAAATCAAGGCTCCATTTAATGTAAATTACTTATAAGCAGATACGCGGCGTTTTGCGATTCCTTTATGACATGGTTAACTTCAAGATAATTAGATTACAAGTTAATAATTACCAATAAAATGTAACTAAGTTAAGTTAAAAGTTAAGAGTGTAAAAATATAATTAAGTTAAGTTATAGTTATTTAACTTTTTAACTTAACTTTTATCTTTTTAACTAGTTATTACCCAATTCTGATTTAAATAATATAAATATGAAGAGTGACAAGCGTAAGACAATAATACAATACAATAAATATTTATATAATTTCACAAAATTATAGTGTATAACACAGTTCTTTACACTATGAACTCATGAAATGAACTGCCCGTTTTCAAATATTATAGACATTTTTATAGTCTGCATAGCGCGCAATACGATCAGATGAGCCAACTGTAGTGCGCATGACGATCACATGAGTCTGTTTCACGCGAAACGAAAACAAAATTTATTTATAGAAGTAAAGTACAAATAAATTGTCTTTGATGCATTGCGACACAGTTGACTTTGCTTTGTATACACGGCATTATAAATGCTCAGAAATAAATGTATAACTTATAATTATATTTATACATACTCCATACTAAGAGAGAGTATATATAATTTACAATTATATATAATTTATAATTATTTATAATTTATAATTATATATAAATTGTCACATATAATTACACATATTTATATATAAGATGATATAATTTATATATGAGATCATATATATAACCATATATAATTATGTCTAATTAAATATCATTTTATTTAATTATATTTAAACAATTTGTTCCCGAATGATAGGTGAACTTGAGGTACCAGGTCTGTAAATATGAAATCGGAATTTGCCCATAGATGGCCCCTAGCTGTCAATGTAGTTACCGTCAAACCGCGTCATTGGCGCCATTTCCATTTGTTGACATCTGACAAAGATTTTCAACTCACAACAATACAAGTTTCATACAACAGCATAGTTTGTAATAACGTTGAACATGTCGAATTTTGTGTCTGGAAGCTACGATTTGCGAGCAGCATTGATTTTCTGTTAGCATTTGAAGAAAACTGCTGCAGAATCGCATCGAATGCTTGTCGAAGCTTACGGTGAGCATGCTCTTGGTAAATCACAGTGCTTTGAGTGGTTTAAAAAATTCAAACGTAGCGATTTTGACGTGAGAAACGAAGAACGTGGAAGACCACCGAAAAAGTTTGAAGACAACGAATTGCAAGCATTGTTGGATGAGGATGACGCTCAAACGCAACAACAACTCGCGGATCAATTAAATGTAACACGAGAAGCCGTCTCCATACGTTTGCGAAAGCCATGGGAAAGATCCAGAAGATGGGAAAATGGGTTCCACATGAACTGAATGAAAGACAGCAGGAAAACCGAAAAACCACTTGCGAAATGCTGCTCGCCAGGTACAAAAGAAAGTCATTTCTCCATCGAATTGTGACTGGCGATGAAAAGTGGATATATTTTGAGAATCCTAAGCGTAAAAGATCATCCAGATAATTCCAGGCGAACCATCGACATCGATTGCAAGGCCAAATCGCTATGGACGGAAGACAATGCTCTGTGTTTGGTGGAATCAGAAGGGTGTGATCTATTATGAGCTGCTAAAAGCTGGCGAAACCGTTCATACTACCGAACGCTACCGACAACAAATGATCGATTTGAATCAAGCTTTGCGTGAAAAACGACCAGAATATCAAAACAGGCAACAAAAAGTGATTTTGTTTCAAAAGTGATAATGCACCATCACACACAGCAAAATTGGTGAAGGAAACGATTGAGGCGTTTAGTTGGGATTTCGCATGCGGCTTACTCATCAGACTTGGCTCCGTCCGATTACTACTTATTTGTATCGATGGGACACGCACTTGCTGAGCAGCGCTTCACTTCTTACGAAAATGTACGAAAATGGCTCGATAACTGGTTTGCCTCACAAGAGCAACAGTTTTTTTGCCGTGGCATCCACAAATTGTCAGACAAGTGGGAAAAATGTATAGCTAGCGATGGGCAATACTTCGAATAAAATATTTTCTATCATTTTCATATAACGTTTTCATATAACGTTTCCATATAACGTTTTCATATAACGTTTTCAATAAACGTATATTTTCTATACAAAAATTCCGGTTTCATATTTACATACCTGGTATAATGAGACCACGGGGCATAATGGAGTATGGTCGAAAACTTTTTAGAGATGCTGTCATGCAATAAAACGTTTTGCCTTTATTACTGTTTTACCATTATTAATGTCTCTTATTACTTACCATTATTAATTGTCATATTATTTTTAGTTGAAAGATGCTACAAATTGTTTAATGCGTTTGCTACGTTCTTCATATCTCTACTACAATTTGCTAGGTACTAAGTGCGCAACTAAGTTTCCGGGTTTCACACATGGATGGCGCTAACGACACATGTAGTCGACATATATGTCTGAAGTTGTGTTTTTTTTATAGCTTGGACATCTGTTAACAATAACCAGTCGTAATACCAACACATATAACAACGCAAAAATATTTTTTCTAACAACGACGATGTCGAGTTTTGTGCCAAATAAACAGCATTTGCGGGAAGCTTTGCTTTTTTGCTTTAACTTGAAAAAAAGTGCAGCTGAAGCACGTCGTTTGCCTACGGCGAACATACACCATCGAAAACTACCTGTGAAGATTGGTTTAAACGCTTCAAAAGTGGCGATTTCGACACTGAGGACAAGGAGCGCTCCGGAAGACCAAAAACAATTGAGGACGCCGATCAGCAAGCGTTATTGGATGAAAATGATACGCAAACACAAGATCAACTTGCGGAGGCATTAAACATGACTCGCCAGGGTATTTCCAAACGTTTACATGCCATGGGAAAAATTCAAAAAGAAGGAAAATGGGTGCTGCGTGAGTTGACTGAGAGACAGGTGGAAAATCGAAGAGCCACTTCCGAAATTTTGCTTTTGCGGCGTGAAAGAAAGAGTTTTCTGCATCGAATTGTTACTGGCGATGAGAAATGGATATATTTCGAGAATCCCAAATGCAAAAAATCGTGGCTTTCACCTGGCGAAGCATCAACATCGACGGCACAGCCAAATCGCTTCGGAAAGAAGACAATGCTCTGCGTTTGGTGGGACCAGAAAGGAATCGTGTACTATGAGCTGCTGAAACCGGGCGAAACTGTCAATGGGCATCGCTACCGACAACAACTGATCAATTTGAACCATGTATTGCTCGAAAAACGGCCAGAATGGGACACGAGACACGAACGAGTGATATTGCAGCACGACATCGCACTTCCATCGTCCAGAACACTATCAAAACGCTGAAATGGGATCTGCTATCGCACCCGCCGTATTCGCCAGACCTGGCCCTTTCCGATTATCACTTGTTCCGGTCGATGGCGCATGGCTTGGCTGGGCAACACTTGGCCAATTTCGAAGAAGTGCAAAATTGGTTGGATGAATGGTTTCGGTCCAAAGACGCGTCGTTTTATCGTCGCGGTATTCATGTATTGCCAGAGAGATGGCAAAAATGTGTAGCTAGCGAGGGACGATACTTTGAATAAACCATTTTTTTTATTTCTCTTGAAATTTTCCATTTTTCATTGATCAAAAAAACCCGGAAACTTAGTTGCGCACCTAGTATATTTACACAAGTTAAACTATGACAAAATTTTTTTTCGTTTTCGTATGAACATTAACGTTATTAAACCATCTTTTCTCATCATTTTAATCAAATTCCTGTACAAACACCGATTACTTCTAACGTTTTGTATTACATAATCCAAACTTACACATGTCTGGACATAATGAGATTATACCATTATGTTGTTAAAACATTAAGTTATATTATTTTTGATCGTATGCTTGTTTTATTTTATATAATAAATTATATATATTTTATATAATAAATATGAATTATAAAAGCTGGATGCCAGCCAGCTGAAAGCTGGACGCTAGCCAGCTGAAAGCTGAAAGTTGGACGCCAGCCAGCTGAAAATTAGAAGCTTGGCGTTTCAAATTTTACGGGACAATTTTTTTGTTAGCAATTTATTTCTGTCAAATTAATGACCGAATACGTTTTCATACGTATTGATTCAATAATTTTTATTAATATTATATAAAACATTTTTCAGTTCAGTTATACGCGCTTTACGATTGTCGTTAAAATTTTATAGGCCTCTAATTGTATATATAATTGTCAATTTTAAATTTTATAATATATTATTAAATTATATTATGCGCTAAATAGGTGAAATCATATTTGATAATATTTAAGCGATAATATAAAATTCATTCACACATATACATAATAATGTCGTACGATAAACATGTTAGTATATCTAGTTTATATTTTTTTAATTTTGTGTTATATTATCAAGATATTTAATGCATTTCATGCACAACGCGCTTGCCCTTTTTTATTCACTTTGACTTTTCTGTAAAATTGCAGTATAAACATAAATTTCACAAATATGTGATTCAGGAAACAAACGAGAATAAAAAGACAATTGAGCTAGTACGCTGTTAGTCGTGTCAATTATTTACTTTTAATAATCTTAGTTAAAATCTATAAATATCCATACGTATGTTCCAGTCGTAATTTTTCGACCTTTTTCAATAGTAAAATATAAAAATTATAATTCGTGACATTTGTATGATAGTTCATTCGGGAATCGCGGAGATAACATATTTTATAATTGTATCGTGCATATATGTAAGTTTGTGTTAATCGGAACTTGTCTATGTAGAGTCCTTATTTGTAATAATGAAGGATTTATAAAATATTCCGTCAGCGAATCCGATCAACGAAAGTTAAGTGTTTTCATGACTAGATAAACGTTACTCACCAACGGTAAACGCCGAAGCCCCGCTATTTGCAAGTATTATGTGTGAAAAGTCAAAACCCTACAGCGCCCAATGGCCTTGATAACAAACGTGATTTACCTGTAGGTTAAACAAAAATAAGGAGCAACGCAGATTCGCCAAGAAAAATAACTTCAACAAAGTAATCGTTCACCAACCGAGACACAGACAATCACAATGAAATCGAACACGTGGTTCAATAATAAACAATAACCATTATTCGCGTGCGATAAGAAATATAATAAATATTGACTATTGTTGGCGTGCATCCACGTTCAAAAATCAAGGACGAGTGACGAGTATCAAGCGGCAGAAAGACTTAAAGTATATCTCGAAAACTCTGTTTGTAAACAGGATGGTACATTATAATCTATCGAGTATTTTGATGATGGATAGATAATTCAGAAAATATACATTTGAAATTTCTGTACAAATAGCGCACCCCACACGCATTTATTACGTTGTTACATATGTGATTGATCTGTGCTCACATGTTTATTTTGTGTAAAGGACTGGTCTCACGATGCTCGATTATGTTAATAATTTTCTATACGCTAACTTTTATGAAGTTGCATATGGAACATTACATGACAACGTTCATGATTTTGAATTCATAGTGTTATTGTTTTTGTCGAAATCATGAAGGTTGCCATGCAGAGCTCCGTGCACAACTTCATAAGTTAGCATATAGAAAATCATTAACACAGCTCGAGCATCGTGAGACTAAGCCTTAATGTGTTGTATATCATATCATTACGATTAATTGTAGCATAAGAAAATATGCACAAGCAGTCGTGAAGCATAGTGCAATTGCAGAGAAATATCACAGCGTACCTACCTACAGTATTTATCTAATTGGGCAGCGCGGCATATATCATGAAGTTTTCTCATTGCGTTTTGTCCAAAATATTAAATACCATCTTCTAATATTATATATGGACGGATTTGGTATTTAATGCTCTACAATTTTTGTCCTTACAAAAACTTAAAAATTTTGCTAGAGTAACTAGTAAGGGGGGAGAGTAGTTCAACATTTGAAATTTTAAAAAATTGAACACATGATTGTAAAGAGATTTGCATAAAATATTGCAAAACTTTTGTCTGAAACTTTTTTTCATATGACTCATAATTTAGAAAATATTTGCTAAAAACGATAACGGCTATTTTTTTTCAAGGGGTGGTTTCACCCCCCAAACATGTTCCGAAGCCGATATAAAAAAATACGTGTTCCTTAGTTTTTGATGCTCTACAACATATCCGAAGCTCATTCAAATCGGTGAGGGACAGTTGTGTCACTCTCTTTGTAGCAAGTAGCAAGGATAGAAACTAGTGACTCTAATTTCGCCCTTGTCGTGGAGGCTGACTTGAAACCGGTTCAAATCGATGCTAAAGAGTTTGTAGAAATATGTAGTGAAAGAATTTTCGTTTGTAGTTGCTTAGAAAAAAAGTTGCACACCCTTAACTTCTAAGGGTAGCTATTTTTGCCCTGTCGGGGGCGCTAATTTCGCCCTTGTCGTGGGGGCTAACTTGAAACCAGTTCAAATCGATGCTAAAGGGTTTGTAGAAATATATAATGAAAGAATTTTCGTTTGCTCAGGAAAAAAGTTACAATCCCTCTAAGTAACAAGGGTAGAAACTAGTGACTCTAATTTCGCCCTTTGTCGTGCAACTACAAACGAAAATTCTTTCACTATATATTTTTACAAACCCCTTAGCATCGATTTGAACCGGTTTCAAGTCAGCCCCCACGACGGGGCAAAAATAGCTACCCTTAGAACTTAAGGGTGTGCAACTTTTTTCTGAGCAATTACAAACGAAAATTCTTTCACTACATATTTCTACAAACGATTTGGCTTCTATTAGGCTTGGTTTGAACTCAGTCCTCCAATTTTGCGGGCGACCCTTTCCCCCCCTTGTAACTTTTTTATTTTTTTACTAAAAACGAAAATTCTTTCACTACATATTTCTACAAACAATTTGGCACATGTTTAGTGCAAGAAAAAAATTTTTTTTTAAATTCGCGGGCTAACTTCACAAAGCTAAGCAAACTGACGGAGTGATTTCCCGTGCACGATTTCATTTTTGCGATCATTTTGCAGCGGTTTTATTACGTTTTGAGAGAGCATACGCTAGGAAGTAAAAGAGGGAGAAGGATGTAAAAAATCGGTCTCGAGTAGCGTGCCGCGGAAATTCGCCAATAATACGCGTATTCATTCGCGCGAGCGTGGCCCAAACGCGGAAAAATATTATTGCGAGAATACGTCGTCGCGACGAAGGAGCTTGCAGTTGCCTCGCCTACTACTCTCTCTACTACTACCTCCTCCTCCTTCTCCTCCATTTTCCTCGCGAGTTTCATTCAAATTCGCGGAGCCGTGTTGCCTCAGCAAACTCTTAGGTCGCCACTTCGTTCTCGCGTGGACGCGGAATGAATCGGCGGAATCAACAAAGTGTACAGCATTATGCACTACCGTGCATAGCGTGCACCGCCTCGCTCGCGCAATTCCTTTCGCTCGCTCTCGCGAAAAAAAACCTCCATCTCCCTGCCGCGACTAATCGCTTCATTTTACCACGCGACATTCGTCGAGCAACTTCCGACGACGACGACGACGAACTAAGCAGTTGCACGAACAGCTCGAACATCTAATCCGATAAACTATCGAAACTTCCACCAACTGTAATCGTCTGAGCATATTAGTCGATCGATACCGTAGTGGATCTTTTTAATTGTCTTTATAATATGTCTGGCACAACATGCTCGGGGACAAACTAATTAATTCTCCTTCGAAGGCAAACTTGCGAGTTTGCTTTTTGCACGTCACAAAAAGCGCTACCTGCGAAACTCGTATTTTATTCCCAAAGAGAATATTCCCAAGAGAAATTTTTGTCATACTCACGCACTATAATAATGACGATCTTTCATCCGCGAACCATCTTATAAATTCGAAACCGATTTTTCTTTAATGATAATACAAGGGCTCGATGTACATTGCACGACAGTTTAATTAGCACCATCGTCGGCGTTGTCAGAATTATGCAAAAAAGCCACTATCGTTTTTTTTTTTTCGGAATAACTACTACACGTACGTGATATGCACCGATGACGACGTTCTTCTGCGCTCTCGAGAGTTGCATGCAGCAGCAAACGAAAATAGCACGTGAAAATGCGACGTCGATCGACGAAAGCGTGGTTCGTGGTTCAATGAAGAGACACGGATGACCGTAGACAAAGCGACGCGCTCGTTCCGAGTCGCGAGAGAAAGCGACCAACTTCATTTTAATAAGTACGTGACACAATTTCCATTCACTTGAGCGGTAAAATGGTACGCGGATATAAAAGAAGGTAAAAAAGAATCAGAACCTAGACTCTGTAATTTTTATTTCACCGTAGTGAATCTCTTCAGGACGCGAGAGAGCACGATCGCGAGGGAACCTCTTCGGTCGAAACAACTCGAATCGAAAATTCGAAACAAACTCGATTCAGACTCGTACGCGGCGAATTAATCGTCCCAATTCTTTCCGCAAAATGTTCGTATTCTGCTAAATTCCCGCTCGCATGGAACGAGTCGAAAATTCAGCCAAGCCGACCCAAGCCATTATCGATCCTACTCGACCAACCAAATGGTCTTGATTTCCCTCCGACTTGACTCGCCTCGCAATTTGCGAGACGACAAAATTCGCGCGAAAACCCTTGGAGGAGCCTCGCTTCCTCCTGCTCGGCTCTTTTCTTCTCCAATATGCCATCTCGCAGCGTCCTGAGTACGACCGGATTCGCTCATGGCCCCGCGTTATTTATCCGCGAGGACGAACTCGTTCGTTATGTCCGAAGGTTGAGAGAGAGAGAGAGAGAGAGAGAGAGAGAGAGAGAGAGAGAGAGAGAGAGAGAGAGAGAGAGAGAGAGAGAGAGAGAGAGAGAGAGAGAGAGAGAGAGAGAGAGAGTATCGCGTGGACGTCGCAGGCCGCCGTCGTCATCATCGTGCTGGTGAATCGGCGAGAAGGTCGGTACAGTCGCCTCGAGCCGCCTCGAGGAGGATTCCTCCGCGAAGAGAAAGAAACCGGCTGCCTCCTCCTCGCTCCATGGCCGGACAGAGGAGAGAGACTGGAACGAAGCTGGATTGGAGCTGAGTGTGCTGGTCGCGCCGAGGCTAATACCTAGCCGCGAACGAGCCTTTCCTCAGTCTTTCACGTCCCGAGCGAGCGGCCACATTGTCCAACAGACGCTCGCACGCACGTTCCTCGACAACCGGCGTGAGTTTCGTCCGCGCGTCGCGCCCCACATCGTGCATTTTCCGCGCCGCGCTGCGCCGCGCCGCGCCGCGCCGCGACACGAGGGACCAGTGAGATCGACCATGTGTGCCACGACGCGATCCCGATAGCCGCGAGATCCTGGTGCGTCAGAGGAGTGTGCAGGTCTCGGCTCAGCTCTGGTGTTGCTGGAGCCGCTGAGAGGAGGACGCTAGAAGAAGCGGAGGAGCGCGCGCGCGCCGCAGGAGAAGAGGGATATAATATGAGGTTCCTCTGCGTGGCGATTGCCATCGCGAGTGCAGCGTTTCTCTCGACAATCGTCGGTGAGTCGCGTACGCACGCACGTACGTACGTGTGTACGCACGCACGCGCGCACGCTGTCACGGCCGAGGGACGGGCGGTATGAGAGCGGCGCCACGTAACCGTGAAAGTTGTTGCAAAAAAGCGCGCCTGTTTTATCAATGAAGATCGCGGGTGTACCTTCGCTAATTATTTTCTCTCGCAATCGTCACGGCCGCTTCGTTCCGAGCAATCGCGCCATCTCGTCCCGGTCTGATTAGTCGCGGTCGCAAGTTCAATTCATCGCAATTTCAGCAATACGCACGCGTAGCCAACGTGACCCCCGGCCGGTTGTGGGTCTCTCTCGATTGACCTCTCACGACGACCTCCGCTTCGGCACGCTGATCGCGCACGTTCAAGTCCGCACGTTTGCATGCGGAATCGCGAATTGTCGCGGCGTTTCTCCCGCGGAGCGTCCGCCGGCGACGAAACAAGCTCGCCGAGGCCGCCGGCCGCCCTCTCCACCCCTCGCCGGTCTCCTCCTCTAATTAAATGGAAACTGTTGATCGCACCCTCGGAGCACGATCCGCGGACGCGTCTTCGTTCACAACCAACTCAATATTCCCCAGCTCGGCAGAGCAAACCGCACCGATATCTGTTCGTCTACTCATTTGACCCCAACCTCTCCCTCCGTCCCCTGTCTGACTTCCCTTCGCGCTGTTTGCGCAGCATAATTAACGCAGCATCGCGAAGACGCTAAAGGAACTTCTGCCCACGGTTGATTTATCAGGTTAAACAAGACCGCTCGCGCGAGCGTAGCACGACGCTCTCGATTCGGCGGTGACTTGCGATTTGCTCGATTTGCAGGGAGCGAAGCGTCGGGGCTTGAGGCACCCCGAAGGGTGGCGCGAGTAAACAGCGGTGGTAAAAATGAGAGATACTCCATCGATTATTAGAGCTCTCTCGCCGCAGCGGCCGCGATCTCTTTTATTTCCGTCGTTCGCGCGACGCAAACGTGGGCGTCGGCGGGGTCTCTCCCTTCTTCCCGCCCCGCCGAGATCTATTTATTAATCTACGCGTTTCCCCCGTCCGTGCGCCATCTTCGATACGCGGATATGATAGGGACAATAAAATGTATCGCGCGCTAAAAAGCAACAATCGCTTGCACGCAAAAAATCGGCTGCTTGGAGCGGAAAAGGCGATGCGTGATTTTACGCTCGGCTGTCGTTGCGGCTGTCGCTGCTGCTGCGCCTTCATCCCCTCTCCCTCCCCCCTCTCTCTCTTTCTCTCTCTCTCTCTCTCTCTCCTCGTCTTACTCTCCCTTTCCCATCCATCTTTTATTTTTATCATCCATTGGGCACGACATCGATCGAGCGAACGAGGACGACACAAAAGAACAGTAAAAGGAGAAAAGGGAAGAGTCGCACCAGAGACTAAGACCGGAACGGTCCAACGGTGCGGCCGTCAGGGGCGAGAGAAAGAGGGGAATGGAAGTAACACGGCGGGCTTTTTCTGAAAACAAACCGTTGTCGGACATCATCTCAATTACCGTTCGAACATCCCTCACCAAAGGCGGATCCGAAGCATTTTGCCCTCTCTCGTTCTTTCGTTCTCCCCACTCTCACCTCTCTCTCCCTCTCTCTCCCCCCCCTCTCTCTCTCTCTCTCTCTCTCTCTCTCTCTCTGTCTCCATTTCGCGAGCGCGTCTCGTGCGAGCTGCTGCGCTCGTTGCGAGAGCTCCGCAAGGACGATGGGAGCTGACGAATCTTGACAAAACTGCAACGAACGAGACGGGCAAGCCGTCTAGAACCCCCTCATCTTTCAAAGTGGCCACTCGCTAATTGCGTTAATTTCACTTGAATTCACGCGTTTATCGAGAATCTCCGAGCGAGAGGTCGTCCAAGGCATCTCGTCGCAATGACGGAGATCATCCCAGTCGGAGACGAGCTGGAGCGAGTTACGACGTCGCGTTACCAGAAACCTCGTCGCCGACGCGGTATCCTTTCGCGGCGCATCCACGTTATTGCCATTTATAGGTTTCGATAGAAAGTGTGGACAAGCTAGACACGTGCCTGACTCGTCTCAGCGTGAGACAGAAGCAGCGTCCGCGAGAGGAAAGGAGAGCCAGGGAGAGGAGAGAGGAGAGAGAGAGAGAGAGAGAGAGAGAGAGAGAGAGAGAGAGAGAGAGAGAGAGAGAGAGAGAGAGAGAGAGAGAGAAAAGCAAAAAGGACGGAGGAAAGAAGCGGGATCCTCCGTAATCGATTCGAAAGGCGTTCCTCGAGGGCGATCTAGATGGAGAAACACTGCTTTCAAGGATCTCTCAATCTTTCAACCTCGATCTCTTTAGGATGATTGAGTGAATTCATCGCGGCGTGGCGCGCGGTTCGCGGCTCGCGCGGTCAACAGGATAATAATTAATCAAACCGCGCGCGCGCGGAGGAGGAAGGAGGAGCAGGGCGTGCGAAGGGCTTTTCGAGCGTCATCGACTTCCATCGATTAACATCTATAAATTTCTCTCGGGGTCACGCGGGGGCGCGTCCTATCGCGCGTACGCTCGCTCGCTCGCTCGCCCGACCGGTCGCGCGCGCTATCGTTATAAAGTACAACTTTTGAACGGTGCCGGTCGAATAAATTGGCGCGAGCTCTAAATCACGGCGAGCGAGCGAGCGAGCTAGCGAGCATACCGTAAAACCGTAAGCGTTAAAAGCACGCGCGCACGTAACGTAATACGACCGGTGAATTCCTCCCTCGCGGCAGTGTACCGTACAGATTTTCCCTGCCTAGGAGCGTTTGTTTGTCGCCGGGGCGCTGCGCGAAACCGGCTTTTGGAATATATCAAGAACGTGCGGCGAGTTGCCCATTTGTCTGGTTCGCGCGTCGTTTTGTTTATCTCGCCCGATAACGAATCGCGCGCGTTTCCGCGAGCGGATGGGATTAACTCCTCGCGGGGAATAATATTCCGGCCGGCAAACCCGGAAGAAGCCAGTTGTGTATGCGACCACCTCCGCGCACGCGCACGCGCACGCGCGCCATTATCCGGTTCGCGTGATTCCCTTTTGCACTTTTTGCGATAATAACGCTGACGTCGTGCACACCAGGTCACTCTGGTGGTCCGACGCCGGAAGCTCGGCGAAGCCCGGATCAGCGATAATCCGCGGCTTTGCCACGAGCTCTCCTGGCTGCTGCGAAAAAGAAAATTCGCTCGGCGAATTCGAGGGATGATTCATCGTCGAGCGAGTAAGGAGAACGCTCGAGCGTTCCGCTGAAGTACTACAATGTAATCGGTTTTGCGCGATTTCTAGAGCAATTCACGAGGCTCGCGAGTTCTCCCCTCGGTCATCCCACACGAGTCGCCCGTTGCGGCTCCCTCCCGAGGGATGGAGAGGGGACGATCGATCCGAATTACGAAGTTACCTGGGCTTGATTATGTATCTTTGTTGTATCCGGCAGTGTATAATAATAATCTCGTCGGCCCGCATAATGCATCGTGCGAACCTCGCGCGGTGAAAACGTAATGTCTTCCATAGCGTGAAATGTCCGCCGACGATAATGAATAGCTTGTATATCACGCAAGAATAATGTATCATCCCGCGAACGCGCCTCGCATTTCGGCCTTGCATGCAAATTGTCCGTGTCCGCGCGAACGAGCGCGTCGCGTCGCGCCGAATTGCGACAGATGATCCGCGCGTTTCTCCGACCTGGAAAGCCCGACGTCGGGCGTGCGTCGACGTCGTCCTCCAAAAGATGAGGAAAGGGAAGAAGAAAAAAAAAATTACACACACGGTGCTTCGGTTTCACAAGCACCGCCCAATTTCGCACGTCGGATCGCTCCAGTGCGAACAATAACACCCGCGGCATCCGCAGGATTTCTTCGCCGGTGCGGTCGCGACAACGACGACGACGACGACGACGACGACGACGACGACGATGATGGATTCCGTTTCGACATCGGGTCGAGCGGCGACGATAGTGCAGAATAGGCGCGTAGTAATCGAGCCTGGCTGTATTCAGCGCATGTAAACGCGTGTGTATTAATGACACGGTGGGAGAGGGAAAGGGGCTCTTGTTTGCGCCACGCTCCGGCCGCGAGATTGAGCATGACAATAAAGCGACAGCGGCGGGGAAATTCGAAGTCGTGAGCCGCGTTATGAATTAAGTCTTCCCCTTGGCCGCGCGACTCTCGCGCGGCTCGCGAGGCAGGTGGGAAAAAAGGCGGTCGCAGCCTCCTTCTGCTTGGCCGCCTTGGCGCGTGAGACTTTCCTAGACTCCACGTGCGACACGCAGATCCGCGGCTGTTGACAGATCAGCTGTTGCCGCGCGCGGTCGCGGCGATCGAGATGCAACACGAACAGAAATGATTCAGACGACGCGCCGGCTGGAGAAGGATACCGTGAAGGGCGTTCCAGATTCCTACGACGTTGCTCGAACGTTCCTTAATGACAATTCCGCGAGTGTTCGCGTCAACGGGGAACCGTGAAATTCCGTCGTTGAAATTGCGATAATTGAGCAACGACAGACTCGTCCAGAAAATGATTCGTCAAATTGTACTTCCGTATACGTCCGGCGACATCTTCCTCGGGAAAACTCGAGGCTGCGAGTTTCCCAAACTACTCTTCGGCGATCCTTTCGGCTCCCAGGGCGCCGGAGTTTTTGGTGAAAGTTGGAAAAGGCGTTTTTTTCGGCTTCTAAATCCGAGCTGCCTGGCGCTGGTTTCAAGAGCTCAATTCGAAAGCGTCGATGTGGCGTTCCTCGAGTTTTTCAGGAATTTAGGAGAAAGTGTAATCGTATAATCGCAAGGAAAAAAAATAGAGTTGCCACGCACTTTTCTCAAAGCCGTGGTCTCAGGAATGACGCACGCGTGAGAAGCGACGAGAACGCGAAAGAAAAAGAGTGAGAGAGAGAGAGAGAGAGAGAGAGAGAGAGAGAGAGAGAGAGAGAGAGAGAGAGAGAGAGCGCGCGCGCGGAGTATCCTTCGCTCGAATCCTCGCCTCACTTTTCCTTTTTTTTCTCACCTTCATTCGCTGCGTAACGCACAGCGCGATACGTTAACGGCACGCGAAAACGAATGCGCTCCAATTATTTCGCCAGGATCCTCGCTCGTCCGTCCGTCAGTGCGCGTCGACGGCGCACAGTGAGGTGAAGTATAGCGATTCTCGGACATTGAGCCGTTTTTCTTTATATAATATATATACTGTTAAAATACATTGTTATTATATATTTATAATATGTTATTAAGTTTATTTTTATTTATTTTTATATATTTTATATTTTTTTATGTTTTTTTATTTTATTATTGTTTTTTTTGTTTTTATATATTTTTTTTGCTTTGTCGAGGCTTCGATGAGAAGACTGTTTTTTCGTGTGTCACGTGAATGCCTGAGCGCGAAGATGTGTAATATATTGTGGGATTGACTACGTACTAACAGTGCGTTCCACTTATTTTATCATTGTTTCTGACTAGATATTAAACAAGAATGACGCCGCGATTGTTGCAAGCGTTTAGTGGAATTCAGTATAAATATTTTAGCTAAAATAAAAGCATGCATGAAAACCATACAATTCTTCTCTTTGGAGTTAACTCTAACTTGAAAATATTCTTTCGATATTAATCATCTCTCCTCTAACCCGTTAAAGGCTGTGGCTAACTTAGCTGGAATATTAGTTAAATGACATATAGAATCCTCTAGTATGATAAAAATAACAAATTTGGCGGAAAAAATTGCAAAAATAATTTGTTTATAACAAAATTGTTTAAACTTATTTAAAAAAACGATTGTTTTTTACCTAATTTTCAAAGCGAAATAGATTGGCAGCATCAGATTTTCAAAACAATCATTTTTTAAATAAATTGTTTAAACAATTTTGTTATAAGCAAATTTTTTTTGGAACTTTTTCCGCCGAATTTGTTATTTTTATCATACTAGAGGATTCCATATGTTATTTAGATGAGCAGAGTTAGCCATGGGCTCTAATAGGTTAACATAAAACTTTTTACTTTATACATAAAGAGTATCCTAGATCTTTAACACACCGGCTCTATAGTTATTACATATTATATATTTTATACAGTGAATAAGAAAGTTTCTTCATAAGTAATTTTCATCCATGACTTATTTTATATATAATGTAGTTCTAAAGTCCTAACGATATGAATAATTTTCTGATTCAGTCAGAAAAAAATCAACACAATAAGTTATAAACAAAATTACAAAAATAAAACAAGAGAAACTTGTTCTTTTTTAATAAAGATATATTTTATTTTTGATTCTTATTTTTATATAATATTTGTTTTGTCGAGTGCTTGAAATTTTCCCTTCTTTCATGATATACGTTTGTGCATCTTTAACAATAAATATTTTGTAAAGGCGCACCTAGGCGCACCTGATATAAACAGATATATGTAGTCTTAGGTATATTGTTTCATAAAATTTTTAATATGAAACGGGATGTTACAGGATATTTTTTATAATCAACAATTTATAATATATTTCAATATACTTTAAATTTCCACTGAAAATTAATAATATATAAAGTTAAAAAATAGATATTTTTTGGAGAAACATACAAGAAAATAATTTGATACAGTAACACAAAGTTGATGAAATAATACATTTTTGAAACTAAACATGATGATTGTATATGCAACTTGAAATTAACTCGGATGATGCATCTTGCTAGCATCATATTAAGATGTAACAGTTTGAACTGTTGATTTTGCGTTGTATATATATTCTGTTAGTTATTATGAAAATTGCGACATAGGCAAAGGAACTATAAGTATTTTACTAAATATCTTTAATGGTAATGTGTTAAAAATCAAACTTTCATTTTTACTCGCTATGTCCCATGATTTGCATTAGTCGCCCCACTGTGCGGCGGCGGCGAGTGAAATATTATTTCCATTACAGTCGTGTCCATACATATTTCATCTTTTCATCTATCAGGCCGGCCGGGGCCAGTCTTTGAGGTAACGATCGATGACGCCATTGCAAATATTATTTTATGGGCGTCGGCCAGGCGCGCGCGCGCGCACGCGCGCGCGGACGAATGCAGGCGAGTGCGCCAGCGTGCTTTCCCGAGGCGTCGATTCGGCAGATCGATGTCGACCTCGTGATTGCTTGTCAAAATCAGTTAGAGAAGTTATTCATTTCATGCCGGTGCGTCTAATAAACATATTCACAACGACTTGCCGGCTCGCCATTGTGAATATGAATAAGCGAGCACGCGGGCGGGCGGGTCTGCGCGCGACCGTCGTATTATTCATGACAATTATTAGCAATAATTAGTCTATAATCATAATAGATAATATCGGTTTTCATTATTACTATACGAATATGACTAATTCGGAATTCATAATTATCAACTTTTTTTTGCAATCGATATGCACGCTCTCTCCCCCTCTCTCTCTCTCTCTCTCTCTCTCTCTCTCTCTCTCTCTCGTGCTTCTTTTCTCTCTGGCGTTAATCGCAGGACGAGGAGATCGATTGATTAAATCGCAACGTCGATCAGCCGCCGCACGGTGATATCCCGATTGACGCGGAGCGGAGACTGAAGTTTTGAAACGTCCCACCGCAAAGATTAGCGCCGCGCCGCGCCTCTCTCGAAGAAGTAATTTACGGTTTCGTACGCGGCCCGTTGTTGCATGTAATCGCAGAGCAGTTCGCTCGCTCGCTCGCCGGAGAGCGAGCCGAGCAGGCACGAGGCGCTTTGCCAAAGTGCTCACAGTTGTCTTCCCGCGAAGACGAGGGGAACCGCGTGAACACAACAATTTGCGGATTTGGAACAAACGTGATTACAACGAGAGAGCGAGCACGCTGTCTCGAGCGCGGTGCCTCGTCATTGAGCGTGGCACGACAGCGCGGAGCGACGAGACGCTGCGGATTTACGCTCGCGGCGTTTTTCTCGCTTCTCCTTATCACCGTATCAATGCCGCTCGACGAAAGGATGTTCTCGCCGGGATAGGAGGAGGGAACGGAGAGGCGGAGGAGAAAGGAGAAGTAAAAATTTAATTATTACGCTCGATTTCACGAGAGCCCACTGTGCATTGTACATGCACGGACGGTCAGTGCGCAGGATCGTGACTGGCGAAATTAGCCAAGTCCTGAGGCAGAACGCCCCTCTATCCGCGCTTGCCTCCCTCCGACTCCCTCTCTCTTTCTTTGTGCGCCCGCGGGCGGTATTTGCGAGAAATTTAATAGCGAAATGTTTACAACAAATTCAATAACAACGAGACCGCGAGTGACGGCCATTTTCGACTGCCATTTTAACGTGATTAATTTCATATATATCAACGTTATTATTGACAGAAATTTAATAATATCAATCCCGACTTGTAATACGCGAGAGCTTGCGTTTCGCGCACTCGACAGACGTTGCACACCGGCCGATGCGCGTTTTCGTCTCTTGCGAAGTGTGCAACGACCGGAGAATGTTTGCTCCCTCGAGGCGCTCGTTCGAAGAATCTGAAGAGCGCAGCTCGCTGAAAATTCAGCGCAAGCTCTCCTCGCGCGAGGTGAATCACAGCATGAAAGAGGGAGTTCTCTGTCTCCCTGCCTCTCTGTCGTCTGTCTGACCGATCTCAATGGTCACTCACGTAACCTTGTCGCCAACGACAGGCGGAGCCCCGCTGGCACAACTGCCAATGACCTTGCCCGCATCGGGGATTTGCATTGGAAAATGCAACGCGCACGCGAAGGTCGACGGCCGTTCCGGAAAATCAGGTTTCCGCGCGTGACGGTGCCTGGACGGACAGAACTTCCCGACGCGCTCGCGTTATTAAAGAAATCCGCGAGAGCGCCCGCGCTTTCCCGCCTTTTCGAGGCCGTTTTACGCGAGGGTGAGCCGCGGACACGCACCATCTCGGACGAGCAGCGACGAAAGCGGAGGAGTGAATCCGCGCGACGCTCGCTCTCACCGATCGACAGAATGAGTCACGATTTTAACAGAGCACGATGTCGGTCGGTAGAGGAGGCGGTCTCCGCGAGAGAGCAAACGCCGTAACCCGAGAGGAGACCGCGGCGAGTCGGGCTTTTTAAAATTCCGTCTCGCGCAACTAGCCTAGATACCAGGCAAGAGACGAGACGCCGCAGTCGCGCGAGCGCGACCGCCGTTTTCCAAGATCTCAGACCGCCACGGATGAACGCGCGCTTTAACGTCGCGGGGCTCGCGATCACGTGTTACACACGGTGAAAGGAAAAATGCATTATTTCCCCTCCCACGCGGCCGGCATATTTTTCTCATTACATCAAGAGGTTACGTGTATCCGTTGCGCGCGCGCGCGCGTTCGTTCGCGAGGAGCGTCAAAAGGAGAGAGAAGGAGAGTTAGAAAGAGAGAGAGAGAGAGAGAGAGAGAGAGAGAGAGAGAGAGAGAGAGAAACACGACAGCAACAAACCCTGCGGACGTGGGACGAAGAAACGCATCCGGTCAGTTTGCAATTGCTGATTTGCAGTGGCTGAGCTTTACGAGCGCGTTTAGAGAATAGGCGGATTCCGCGCGACCGGTTTGCGCGCGGAGCTCTCGCTCTCTCTCTCTCTCTCTCTCTCTCTCTCTTCCTCACGAGCGTTCGACCGGTCGTTTAATCGGGTCGTTGAACCGCGCTCTTATCGATCTATTTATTGACCTAGATTTTCATCGGCTCGACGAGAAGAAGGAAGATAGCTGATCGCGACGGAGAGCGGACGAGATTCATAAACAACGCGCGATTTTTCGAGTCCTGTTTTGGGAGCCCGACAGGAGCGCTGACGAGACGCGGCTGCGCACGACGTCGTGTTGTCCGCTTTTCGAGTTCTGCGAGTTAACTAATGACTCGCTCTCACTAGTCATTGTTCATTGTTTCGCGACGTTACTTACTCACCGCGATCATCTACGCAACTTCCCTTTCGTCTCCTCTATCGCGGTGCCCGAAGCTGTTCGGTTTTTTCCACT